>NC_066862.1:20978636-21283428 GCF_025177605.1 Cucumis melo
AGAGATGAAGGCGGCGTCGCTGTCGGATGGAGAAGAGATGAAGAAGAAGGAGAAACGGATGGGGAGAGACGGCTGCGGCGCGGCGTGAGGAAGAAGAAAGCGAAAATGAAAAAGAAAGGTGGGGGGTGTGCGCGCGCGGGTTAGGGTTACTCTTAAAAAAATTTTATTATATATATATATATATATATATAACTTTTAATAATAATAATAATTAGGATATTATTATTATATATATATATATTAATTTTTACTTATCATAATTAATAATAAAAATATATAAAGTATTATTATATACATATATATATTAACTTTAAAAAATTTAATTAATAATAATAATACTAATAATAATAATAATAATAATAGAAAATATTAATATTAAATTATATATAAGGATAATAATAAATACCAATAATAATAATAATATAATTACTTATTATATTATTATTATATAATTTACAAATATACATTCAGAATTTCAGAAATTAATTCAAAATTTAACATTCCCGAGAATTTATATAAAATGAAAAAAAAATAAAAAAAAAATAAATAAATTTTACCTCGAAAGTTCGGGGTGTTACACATTCAATTGTCAGATTGCAAGCGACCAAAATAAGCTAATTATTTCACGTATCATCGAGTCGTTAGCCATCCAATAGAAAAGTACTTTGTGTTAAAAGAGTTTATTCTAAAGTTAGCTTGTGAAAAGAAGATTAATTAAGCTAGATATTGATGAAATAACTCAAACGAATTATGTTATAGTCACAATGAATTCAAGTGTTCTGCCATCAACATCGTTTTATAACAAAAGAGAAAACTTGATCTAGTTTGGGACCTTCGAACCTATAGTTATTTGATTCCAACAAAAGATCATGATGGCAGACTCTCAAAAGAAAGAATAATTTGTTGAAAAAGATGATGATTGATGGATAGTCGTGAGTTGTTAAAAAAGTAGACAATCAAATTTCATCCAAATAAAATCACACTTCTATCAAAATTATAGAAAAGGAAGCAACGCTCATAAAGGGAAAGGGTAAAGAAACAATAAAACACGAAAGCCTAAACTCGTGTAGGAATAAGACGAGGACTTTTTCCAACCTCGGGGACTAGTAACTTTAGTAAAATTCATCCCAAGAAACTTCCTAGATGAACGCTACCAAGAAAATTGGGCTAACATGACATTTAAAATTTGTTAGACTTAAAGTTTATGGCATTTATTTGCAATCATCGAATAGCCTGTAAATGTAGGATTAGAGATGACAAATATAAAAAATGTTACAATTGGTCGTCTCTTGACAAAAAATAATTTACAAAAGAACGGTTGTTGACATATATAAAATGTCATTGTTAAATATATTATAACATATAATTATTGTCATCAATTGATTCAAAATTTGGTATTTTATTTAGCACTAAATGTATTGACGACAACTATAAAATGTAAAAAAAAGACTATATAATGACATTTTTTCTTGTCAAGAATATGGAAACCATGACATTTTTGTCAAGAATATTTGAACCACGACAAATATGTTGGGTTTTATGTCCTAAAACTCGTAGATAGTAAATATAATTCATTGGTTGTTGTTAATAAATTGTTATTATATAGTTTCAATAAGTGTTATTAATTATATTATTAGTTTAGTCTTAATGACCTAAATCCAATAAAATAACATCTTAAGTTGTTTAATGTGTCTTGAATAGTATGTAAAGACATATAGGGATCAATGTTCGAGATTAGCTTAAAGGGTCTATAGTATAGCGATAAGGTCGGGTACCTTATCCTGGTAATACTATGGATACAGCTCACTTTGTATTTAATAAAAACTCAATCATCCAATGTGTTCGTGTAGGTTACATGCAAGTAGAGGTATTCTATGCAATAAGTTTTCATAAGACCAGACCACGAAATAGTAACCACTAGATATAACTTCGTTAACTAGGTAGGTTTTTATTTCATTTGGATGACCTAGGTAACTTAATCTTAGTCTTGAGTGTATTATGAACTCTTGTTTACAAGGGATTGTCCTTTGATTTGAACGGGTGAGAGTGGTCAGATTGCCAACTCAATATGCTTATCAGTTTAGGGATAAAACCGAGCAGAGAGCTGTGAACATAATCACACAAGATGGAATTCACTTCTTTCCAACTTTAGGGTAAGTAAATGAGTATTCCCTTAAATGGTGTCTCCGAAACTTGAACAAAGGGCCCTTCTCTCTCTATGGCATAAGAGGGGTTGCTGTTTAGTGGTTTGACCATTAGATGAGCATTGATATTTAAGGACTAGAAGTAACCTTGGGGTAAAATGGTAATTTGACCCAGCTAGTGTTACGAACACTTGTGAAAAACTAACTTACTGTGAGAAGAGTTTAGCTGTGAGTCTTTAGTGGAGTGTAACATAGTTAATAAATATTGATTTATGTGGTTAATGAGTTTAACCAATTAATCTCATATCGTTGTAGCTTCTAATCTATAGGTTCATTAAGTCTTCTTCTTAGCTCGTAAAGGGTAATAAGATTTATTTGTATTGGTTGTAATTTGAAATGTTCAAATTTACTTTGAAAATTTATATAATGTGGGGTGATACATTAAAATATAAAGTTTATATTTTAATTAAACTTTGTTATATAAATTTAATTTTGGATATGATTCAAATTAATTAATGAGAAAATAAATATTTGAATAAGTTCAAATATTAATTTAGTGCGATTAGATTCATATTAAAACTATATATTAAAATTTAATGTGTATATGAACTATAGGTTATGAGAGAAATTTATATTTGAATATGATTCAAATTTGGATTAAATTAAATATAAGATATTTAATTTAAAAATTAATTAACTAGAAAAATAATTAATAGTTTAGTTTAATTTGATTTAATTAAATCAATTAAATTAAAACTATAGGTTATTTGAGAGATATTCATTTAAATATGATTTGAATGTAATATTAATTAAATATGATTTAATTAATTAATTAATATAATATAATTATTATAATTAAATTTATTAAATTAATAGGAAACGTGGGTGGTTTTCCCACGTTTCTTTTCTTTTCTTCAATTTGAAGAAGGGGAGAAAACTTCCCTCTTTTCTCTTTTTTACATACCGAGAATTCTCTAAAAAATCTTCTCTAAAAAAATTTCATTCTCATAATAGGAAGGTCTCAAACTAGTGGTGTCCCAATTTAGCGTTTTGCAGATACAGAGTCATCCACTAAAGTAAGTTCCCTTTATTTCTTCTCTAATAAATTGTTTGTTACCTATTTTTTCAATTATAGTTAATAAGAAAGTGTAACACAAAAAAATTAAACAATATGAAAAGTACTTACATTATCAACGACCTTATTTGTGTAAGTTAAGGAAACCTTGGTTGAATAAGAAAATTTCCCTTCCAATTCTGGTTTCCACAAACCAAAATTTCATTCTCATAATAGGAAGGTCTCTAATTAGTGGTGTCCCAATTTAGCGTTTCGTAGATACAGAGTCATCCACGAAAGTAAATTTCCTTTATTTCTTCTCTATATTTTTTTAGAAGCATGCTTAGCCGCCTTATAGTAATTTAGTTTCCGTATTTTTTGTCAATGTACTGGTATTTTTAGATTTTCAGTTAAATTGAGTTAAGGTCTTTGTTAAATCTTTTGCTGCGAAGGGCTCTTATCCCTTCAGAATGTTTATCAACAAATGTTCTATCACGACATATTTTCTATGTTACGAAATCCATATGTCTAACTTTTATATTGTCAATATATTACATATTTTGATAGTTTTTTTAAATCCTGTCATTACACGTGATTTTCATCAACTGAATCTATTTTAACACAAAACTAGTACACATATAAATAAGAACTTTTATATATAACAATAACAAAGATAACATTTTTACAAAGAAACTAAGTACATAAAATCTGTTGAATTTCCCTAAAGGGATAAATACAAGCAAAATAGTAACTAACCTTGGTAATATATTTTTACAAAGAAACTAAAGACAACAAGGTATTGTCGTGAATAACGATACTACAACAAGTCTTGTCAATAACCAAACATCAATCACTTGCTTGGTAGTTTCATCACTACGTCAGATTGATCGGATATTGGTGCAAGACCTAATAATTTTCAAGAGTTATAGACTAGGTTTAACACTTTGAAAGAGATTAAAATTATCTGAGAGAAGCTTGAGAACCAAAAGCTAAAGAGAGTAATACAATCCACCAACTAAATAAAACATCATGTAATATATTCCATGTAAAAGAGGCTCCTAAAAAGTATTTAAGTGATACTCTCACTCTCCAAACAAACTAAATGACCCAACTTGATCTCTGATCAGTATTTGAACCATTATATCTTCATTTCAAAATTCAAATTGTAAACAAAAATAAGAATGAAAAAAGAAAATTCAAGCATAACACAAATGAAAGCTCCAAACCTATCTCAAATAGCTAAGAAGGAGTAATGTTAGTGTATTGTGAACTAAACAAACGCCACGTGTTTTTCTACACAATTATAATTATAATAACATTGGAGGGTAAGATGGAATGGAATTGCAAATCTATGGTGGCTAAGCCTCTACTACTTTGAACTATAACTTTCTTTCAACACAATCAAACAAAAAGTTATCAACACCAAAAATATGCATAAATGACCATTGGATATCCAACCATTGTTATCTTTGAGTTGTAAAAGAATAAATTGCTTGTTACCTATTTTTGCAATTATAGTTAATAAGAAAGTGCAACACAAAAAAATTAAATGTGTAAGTTAACGAAACCTTGGTTGAATGGATGGTGGATTTTATTAAATTTTGGATCAAGAATGCTTTAAAGAAAGATTGAAATGAGCTCTTTTATCTCAAAATCTGGTATCGTAAATTAGGATCAGTATAAGTTAAAGTAAAGAGAGTGGTTACCAACATCTATGACTTACCTAGATGGATCTTTCAATTTGACTACTCTAAAATGATAATCTTGTTATTCTGTTAATTACATGATTTGCTTATTTGTACTTTGTGCTTTTCGAAATTCAATTTTAATTGCACGATGATCATTTACTTCCTTGAGGAATTTCGTTCCTTCAGAACTACCGCATGCACTAATAGGAAAATATAAAGTCAATCAACAAATCTCCAACATTAACAACTTTTCATGATATGTGGTGGTGGAGATTTAAATGTTTGTTATGACATTTTGAACAACAATACGATCACAAGTTAAGATATGTTGAGTGTGGACATCTTTCTTGAACTTCTAAACTTTATATTTTTAGGAAAAAAACAACCCTCAAAAGACAGACTTTTTCAAAAGTTATGTGCACTATTGAATATGCCAAAGGATTTTGGTTTTGACCAACATGAGATAATGAGACTGTTCTCATTTCATTCCTCTAACCTTTGCCTCATCAATAAAAGAGAGACTTCAAAATGTGAAATGCCTTGTCAATAAACTTTTTATATATACGTACTTTATACTTCCAATTTTGTATTGTTTAACTATTTAGATTTTGATTCATAACAATTTGGTTTTCAGATTTTTGTTTTTGAAAATTAATTCTATAGATACTCATACCTCCAAATTTCTTCATTTGTTGTCTACTTTTTATTAATTGTTTAAAAAACTAAGCCAAATTTCGTAGAAAAAATAACTTTTAAAAATTAATTTTTATTTTTTGGAATTTGACTAAAAATTCAACCATTGTACTTAAAAAAGATACAAATAATCATAAAAGAACAACAAAGAAATTGGCTTAACTTTTAAATACCCAAAAAAAAAAAAACGAAATGATTACCAAATTCAACTTTAGTTATTCGTTTATATATCCTATGACCCAACCATCATATAATAAATCAGAGCTTATAGACTCGTACAAAACTTATGAAAATTAGTGTCTAGAAATTGTAGTACGTGTTTATGTCTAAAGTCAAATATTATGAAACCGAAAGTTGAGAATAAAAGTGATATGTCTTAACATTTAGCCTTTTTAATTTATGTTGTATGGTGTTCGGCCTAGTATTGTACCCTAACCATCATCTTAAAATTAAACTCAACCAAAATAATGGAGCACGGTTCTTTTGATATTGTGCACCTTGGGCTTGGGATTGGGCCTAGACTTAGTACCTTTTCGGCTCCATAGAGCCCAACAACCAAACTAGGGATCTTTTCCCCTTTACCGTATTAATTACTACTAAATCCACTATTTTTTTATATATTTTAACTTTGAATCTCGTAAAATTATTTTTTTAAGAATATTACTTCAAGTATTTATTTTGTTTTTCTTTTATCCTTTCAATGTCAAATACACATGGGAAGAATCAATTCACCAATTTGATTTACGAAAAAACTCAACTCCAACAAATGCATTCAAGTAACATCTATTGCATCCTATCTCGAAGAGTCACTTCCACACAACATCAATTGCACTTAGTTTATTATGTAAACTAAAAATAAGAAAAGTCACATCTATTATCTCTTAAATGTTACCTCTATTGTATTTCAAATAGACATCTGCATTCGAATGATGGAAAAACCAGACATGCGCAGTGGAAGAACAGACCGAAAATTACTCTAGATGCATCTAAACTAATTTACAAGTTAATATGCATAATAACTACCCTAATTATATTAATTAAGGTTAAGAGAAAATACATACCTTCGTAGCTTTTCAATCCTCGAAATCTCTTCATAATCACGAATTAAGACCACCATTAGTGTTGACCTGCTATTCTCCAGACTTAAAACCGAATTGTGGGACCCGTTAAATGAAAGGAAAAAATGAGAGAGAGATATGGAAAATGAGGAAGGAACCAAGTGAAAAAACTTTGAACAATTTTTCACAAAAATTATAAAAAGTTTTCAATAATTTTTCCAATTTTTCGGAAATCTCAAAAGAATGTTCAAAACATATGTTTATATAACACTTACATGCAAAATGCATGAAATTTTTTTACAAAAAATCACCTCTCATTCCACTTAATCCTAGTGAGCTTGTTGTTTACATCACATGTAAAAACTTGTCACACTAAGTGTTAGTGGGATTATCCAACAAATGTTGAATTTTTCCAATAACTCTAATCCAAGGACAATATGGTCATTTGACCAACTAAGTCAAACTCAAACTCTGACTGTTCAAGTCAAAAGTCAACATTTTGACTTTTTATCATTTTGTCGGTCTTGACTAATACCGACCTCCAGAACAATAACCTGCATTCCTTTTTCTGAAATTCAAATCACATTTGAATATAAATTCGATCAAAATTTGACTTTTCAAAGTCAAAAGTCAACATTTTGACTTTTCACAAATTTGACAATTTCCATCAATTTCGAGCTTCCAAATATGAATCCATATTCATAATTTTAACATTTAAACCGCATTTAAACATAAAGTTCAATAACTGACACTATATCACATATATTCGTAGGTTTCTCTCTTTACCTAATTCGAACAATTCAAATTATTCCAGCATATTGTTCTAAGTTAATTCCATATGAGCTAATAGAGGAACCTAATGGATCTATAGATCATGGGCTTCAACGATTCAAGATTAACTGGTTAAATTCTTTTAGACCTAACTAATCAATATTCATTCACTAACAGATCATTCCACCAAAGTCCCATAGTAACACTTCTCTCACTATAAATATATTTCTGTCCATCTGATATAACCATGATTAGTAAGTTAATCTTTCACAGATTGTTCGTAACCTCGACTAAGTCAAAATACTGTTTTATCCCCGAGACTACATCTTATTCTTTAAGTTTCATTGATCCACTATTAAATATTTGGTTTAAGGCCCAACCTATAAACCGAATTCTTCTCAAATCAATGAAAGGGTGAGATCCCTTATTCAAGACTTGGATTTAATCCTTAAGGGAACAATCTATCTACTAACCCTAAAGCGGTAGAAGCGAATTTCATCTTGCACTCGATGTCCCTAGCCATCCATCCGATCTTACCCCTAAAATGGGAGGCTTATTGGATCAACATCGCTGAGTTGTCCTCACCTATGCAAATCTAAGGATAATACCGTTTGAACAGAAATTCATAGTTAACTCATGATTAAGATTAAGTTACCTAAGTCATCATAATCGAAATAGTATGTTTATATAATGAACGATGTTATAACTTAAAAATGACTATTTCATGGTTCCAGTTTTACGTAAACTCTTAACATAAGATGTCCCCACTTCTATGTCTCTACATGAACAATTCATGATCACATCGTTTGTACTAACTACAAAACAGATCACATCCATAGTGTTCCCAGAATAAGACGTCCAACCTTATTCACACACTATAGACCATTTGAACCATAAACTCAAACTTGATTCATGTTTATACATCTATATGAAGTTTAAATCTACACTAAATAACCTCGGGACATTAGTTAATTGGACTAAAGATTATAGTATTCTATTTTCACTAATAAGTCCTCAAAAACCACTTTTTTAAATAGAATATAATTTTAACTACAAACTACGAGTTTTTTATGACATAAATTCCAACATCAAAAAGTCACGAACACTCAACAAAGGGCAATGTGAGAATTTCATTTTATGAAAAATGAAAGGGAGAAATAGACATGTGAAAATTCTTCTCACATAGTCCTTTTAATATAGCAAAGATAATTAAATGTATATAAACATTTGTAAAGAATAGCAAATATAGAAAAGTCTATCATTGATAGACTTCTATCGTTGATAAATTTTTATTAACGATATACTCTATCACTGATAGAATTTGAGAGTTGGATTTAAATTGTCACGTTGGCAAATTCTTTTACATTATAATATAATTGCTAATACTTTAGACATGGTTGCTACCCTTCTGACTATCTATTTATTTTTCTTTTTCGTAATTAATTTTATTATACTCATAAACAGTGGTATTGAAATAAAATTAACAAGATTAAAAGAAGTCATTCAGATGAAGTCTCATAATCACTATCATTAAGGTGTTCCTTTAACTTTAAGGTGTGAGTGTGGGCTTCAAAATTTTGATAGCTCCAAGCTGAATCAATTTCAGGAAGTTGATATTCCTCGGGCCTTAATGACAGTTGAAATTCTGGTAATTCAGGTAATGCTTGAAGTGCCCTGTTTGTCACATTCCATCAAATTTTCATTACTTTCACATTCAAACTTTTTTTAACCTTGGCTTAAAAGATCGAATACTATATGTCTTATTGTATTATTTATTTATTTATTTTTCCCTACATCCATCCCAAAAGGCTAAAAGTGAAAATAAAGAAGAAATTAAGAAAAGGGAGAAGGAAGGTAGTTAAAGATGTCTTACTTCTCCTGTTCCAAGAGGTATCCGTACATCTGAGACTTCCTAGAAGCAACTTCTGGAATTTTTTGATGTAAATGCTTCATAGCACCCCAAAGTGGAGGAGGCCTTACAAAAATTATAACATAATAGCTGATAGAATTAGAGTAGCAAGATCAGAAAGGCTCCAGAAGGAGTATGAAAACCAACCAACCTGGTGACAGGAGATGCAAGACAAAAACTCAAGCAGGCCTTCTTGCTTTCACCCAGAAGCTCTTCTGCAGCAAGAAAACAGCACACAGCACTGACATGGCACGACGGTTCTGAACCTTTGTCGAGGATCAGACCATGGTAGTAGTAAGCCGCAGCCTGATATAACCAATGTTGAAACTAAGATAAGGATATACAGATTCTTGAGAAATGCAGAAACACCACAGTTTCATTTTCAACAGCACAATATGATAACAACTACTTAAAAACCTTGGATTCAAGAAATTTCCATTTAATAAATGACATGTGCTTCTTTCCATATCCTCGATCCATGTCGCATTCCGATAAACATTGGTAAGCCTGAAAACCAAAAGCCAAAGAAAGTTAGAACCAGGGAGATTAATACTGCAACAAAAGTAGTATTAGTCTTTTTAATTACTTTTTTTAGTGCAACAAATATGGGGATTGAGATAGAACTTCCAATCTGATAGAAATAATACAAACAGGTATTGTTGAACTAGGCATACTTTGACAAAAGAAATATTCTCTAATTTCACTATGTTTTTTTAAACATTTATTTAGTAGATATTCATGAGTGTTCTGGCCAATTTGCATGCACCAAATCTGTTTTCAATTTTTTATGAGATAATAATTTGTCCTTACTACATTGGATTTGATAAGATAACTCGTAAGATATTATTCTAAGTAGATCCATCATGGCTTAAACTCATTCTCTTTCCTAATTCCTTTATTATTTACATAACCCTTGTTGATCATAGGGTCAACCCACAGTGATTTTGACTTTTTTGTTCAGACAATTTTTTTATAATTGAGAAATAATTTCACCCATAAATAAAATGCAGAACATGCTTACAATCATAGCCAAAAAGACTCAGTCTCTCCCCACAGAAATTCGAATGGGGGAAAGGGTTGAGCAATTAAAGATAAAGCAACTCAAACCTGGCTGAAATAGATCAACTGCTCGCATGCCAGTCTCCTTTTCACAGATAAGGTGGCATTCTGAGTTTCAACAGCTAAACCAAGTTGGATTTCAGTTCCCTGATTATAAACAGAGACCTCCATTCAAGTTAGATATAGATACTAAAAATCCATAAAGCCTAGTAAGAAGTAAAATAGAGATCATAACTTGAAGATTGAAAAACTTGAGATAGACTATATAAATAAGACGAAATAACAACATTGTACCTGACCCAGAGTTTGAATTGAAATGGCTTCAAGCACACCAGGTTTAAAATCATGAGGCAACCGCTTCCTAGGATACATGTATAGAACATGTTAGACAATGATAGTTTAGCACAAGTCGAGTAGGAAATATTTTAAAAGGGTTGAAGCTTGCTTACTTAATATCAAATGGAATGTAGACCAGAATATCCCGGATGCAGCAATCGAGATACCCTGATGCTTTAAGAAGCAAATCAATGGCATCCCTCTTGGAATCTGAAAGTTAAGCAACATTTAGTTAACAGGCGGAGTGTTAAAGTCGGTTTCAAGAATAAGGTATTGAGAAGTAGGCTTGTAAATATGACCTGAAGACACTACCCTCGAACCGGAACCAGAGTGATCCTTGGGGATCATCAACGAATCAGCTTCTGATAGAGTCAACATAGCCATTAAGTGAACAACAGACAACAATTCAAACCACAAGTTTGCTATACATGTTTCCTGCACACCATGTTTGTTATATGTTACTCAATTACATGACCGCATTTTTTTGGATAGCAATATATAATGTATGAAACTAGGCGCCAGTCTTACTTGTCGTCCATTTTCTAAATTTCTCCATTTGAACTCTATCAATCCATCATCTATGGTTTCTGCATAAAATTGGAACCATCATCCAAAGAGCTCTCAATATAGTATATAACTGTAGGATGAGATGAAGCCACCTTTCTTTGTTAGACCAATTAAAACAGAGAGATACTCCTCTAGTGCTCCCCGCAATTCAGTTATAGCAGATCCACCTGCAAGAACACGTTTCACTTCATTCCAAAACAAATATTTTGTTTTTAGTATCTGCAATTGTCCAGACTAGCTTAAACTCCATTCGTCTTGGATTCAATTTACTCACATCACGACCATCTACCTCTATAACATTGAATTGTAAAATAAACTCATAGGATGTTAATAACAAAAACTGCTTGGATGCCTTAAATTTGATATCTAGCACTCTGAACACCAAGTACATATCTCACAGTAACTGAAACTATCGAAGTGCATTGTATAACTTTTCTAGCCCTAAAGGCACCTCTGATCTATAATTTGAATTGTAATCTTTAATAATAAATTGTTCTTCCTTTACCAGGGGACATAGATTGTTGATTATTTACGTTTTGCTGCATCTTTATTTGTCCATTTCATAATATTAAAAAAAATTATCTAGGAGGTCTAAACCGACCAACTATCAAACAAGAAGAAACATCTCAACTTAGTTTTTCCCAGTGACCCAACACGAACTTAGCAATAGAAATAAAAGAGGGAAAATCAGACCTGTATCCTCAGCCACCAACACAATCTGATTACGGAGGGAAGACAGTCTATCAGCAAGATCTTTGAGAATAAGTCCTCTGAGAGGTCTCTGAAGATCAGATTGCATGGGAATTCGCATGGAAGGAACAAACACAACCATCTCCGGAATGCTCAGTTTCTTCTTCCTCCCAACTGCGTAAACAGAAGAAGTGCAACCCATTGTTGTTCTTCTTGATGGGAAATGTCCCCAAACTTAACATCCTACACACAAAAAAAAGAAACCCCACATCGATTTACAGCCCCATTTAAATATATTAGAAGAGTTGAGCATAGTAGAAGGCATTAAACATCGAAATCAAGAGGTGGGTTTGTTGAGGAATGTAAAGTAGTGAAAGTAAACAGAAGAAGGAGGGCAGAGAAGCAGACGAAATAGTTGAATAAACAACAAAAGAGAAGGAAAAAATCGTTGGAAATGGAAGGAATGATTAAGGAGACAGATTCAGAAACAAGTTGGATGGAAAACAAAATTAAAAATGAAAGTGTCAGAGAAACAGAGATGAGTTAAGTGGTTACAGAGAGGAGAGAGAGCAGGAGAGAAGAGAAGGGATTAGAAAGGAGGATCTGATAAGAAAGAGAGAAAGAGAATCATGGGAATAGAAAGGTTCAGAAGCCGAGACATATCTCACATGGCGAAGACGTAGAACTCGCCGCGTTGCCCAAGGAGCTGATTTGGAAGATTTCTCTATTCTCAAAGGGCGCCAAAATTATTTATGATTCTATGATTGACTTCCAAGTTGATCACAATAAGTTAGAGAAGATTTTTTATATTGTTTAATTTCATGACTCCCACATAACTTTTAATTTTTTTTTTTTCTTTTGGCCAATGAGTTATAGTGTGACAAATCAAACACATTCACTAAATCTAATCTGGAATTTGGAAAAATACAAACATTTCACCTACTTGAGTGGCAATTACAAAAAGAGGTCAACAGCAAAAGCATTTTACAAAATACTTTTTATCCATGAATGGCCTCTATGGATGGATCATTCCTAAATCCTACTTATAAATTGATGAAACACGAATTTAACACATTAACAAAAAAGTTCACCATATTTTTGTCCTCAAAATTGATTCGTACGGCTAGAACGTTACTAAATACCATTGATATTTATGAAAAATGTGAATTGAGCAAGTTTTGGGTCCTAGTTTGAAAAAAGAAAGGCACCCAAAACAAAAGTTTTCATAAATTTTTTGTCCTCCAAATGGCTTCATACAAGTAAAATATCCCTAAATACCAATAGAAAATTAAGAAACAGGAGATTTATTGTATTTTGTGCCCTAATTAACAGAAATTGAATTAAAGGATGACACCACGTATATGGACAAGAGTGTTTTATTTTGCTAACATTCTAAATATGACCCACCTTATATTAGTTACGAATGCTTGATTCAAACTATTTATGTGGAAGCATGTGAGTAGGGTATCACACAAAGAGTTTGTATAAGACCAAACCGTAAAATTATTTAATTTTTCTTTGTAAATCCCTTAATTTATTAGATTTATATTTCATAGGATGATCATGTGCGACTCGATTTCAATCCTAAGTGAGTTGTGAACTCGTATCTATGAGGCTCCTTTGATTTGCACGAGTGAGAGTGACCCAAGTTGTAGACTTACTAAGCCTATTATTTTGGGGACTTAAACAAATGGGAAGCTAGGAACATAACTTCACAAGATGAGGACATTCGACCCTTCTAAGTCTATGCTAAATATGTCGATGTATTACTATATATCGCTCTGTTGAAAGATGGTTTATAAAATTTGATTTTATCATTAATGTACTTAAATGCGAGAAAAACATAGGACCATTATGCAGAGGACAAGGTGCCTTGAAGTAGCATAAAAAGCAAACATTGCGGATTGATGTGATTCAAAATAGGGGTAAGAGAAAAAAAATACAAACAAAGTGTAACAGTGCAAAGATATTAAAAGAAAATATATGCAATTGGGTAGGTTAAGGAACCACAATTTCAATCTATCAAAAAATTATTTTTACCCAATCTCACTACTCAAAATAACAACAAAAAAAAAATGAAGTATAGAGCAAAAAAGGAATCGTTCCTAAAGGATTCAATTTTTTTAGGAACAACAATTGGGGGGGGGGGGGGGGTGCGGTGTGTCAAGGGCATAATCGTCCAAGGTATTATTTACCGATGGTCGTATGCCCGAATACCCCCAAATCACTTTATCTTTATGTCTTGAAAGTAGTTTAGGTTAATTCTTTCGTTTAGGTGTCGCCGAGTCACAGTGTGACATTTCGGCTTTTTCATATGCAAGCGTGCCAAGGCCAAAAATCTCAATATGTACTATAGGGGGTACATGACTAGTCTGACCCCCGCCCAAGCCTTGTCGCACTCTTTGCAAGTTAAGCTATTCTCTTTGCAATTGACAGTCTTCAATGCTTTCTTTATGATGTTTTCAACTATTTAATTTCTCTTTCCCGTTTTATAAAAACATTTTCTCAAGAACGAGGAGGGAGGCTACATCATACCGCGAGTTTGTCCGCGGATTCCGAATTTTGAACGGCTGACTTGTTGATCGAGCTAAACAAGTGCCGCACAATCATGTTGAGAAGTTACGATTGTGACAAGTGGTATCAGAGCCAAATTGGCTAATTGACGATAAGACCGAAACATGTTGTCGTCGAATCCATCAAGCAAGGCCCAAAAAGACCGACTAGTAGAGCTAGAAGAACAGATGCTCTACCTAGTCGAAGTTCCCGACTCCATCCGCTACTTGGAGTCTCGTCTCGATGAAATTTCCGAGAAAACTAATACGATCGATGCGGTAGCTGGCCGTGTCGAAGGGTTTTCGATACAAGAGTTGATGACAAGGGTCGACGCCCTGGAAACAACTATAAACATCGAAAGAACTGTCAACTACGAGCGTGGAGACAGTTTGACGGACTCTGTTGCCCATATTGAGGAGCGTGTTCAAGAGCTGGATAGCTCTCAAAAGACGCTGTTAGAGATGATAAACGGCATGTCAGAGGACTTCCGAGCTACCCTCGACGTCGTCAGAAATGAAATCGCAGATGTGAATGCGAGACTGAGCCATTCCGGTTAGTAGAGTGAAGATCCCGGAACCAAAGCCCTTCTGTGGGGCAAGAGACGCGAAGGCCCTAGAAAACTATATCTTTGACCTGGAGCAATACTTCAGGGCCACAAACACGGTTACAGAGGAAGCCAAAGTCACGTTGGCGACGATGCATCTTTCTGAGGATGCCAAGTTATGGTGGAGGTCCCGATTTGTTGACATGCAGGAGGGACGTTGCGCGATAGATACTTGGGACGCTTTGAAGAGAGAACTTCACTCACAATTCTTCCCTGAAAATGTCGAGATCTTGACTCGACGAAAGTTACGCGAGCTGAAACACACCGGTAGTATTCGGGAGTATGTGAAACAGTTTGCGGTACTGATGTTGGATATACGCGATATGTCCGAGAAAGACAAAGTTTTCTGTTTTGTCGAAGGATTGAAGTCGTGGGCGAAGACAAAGCTATATGAACAAAGAGTTCAAGACCTCACGTCCGCGTACGCTGCAGCCGAACGGCTGTTTGACCTGTCCAACGACTCTCAAGATACGAGACGTCATCCAAGTTCCTCATCTGAAGGAAGTAGGAACAACCGCCCAAGTTCTCTTAAAACTATGGGAAGGGACAGACGCTTTAATGGAGATCGTAGATCCCATCAATCGAACACTGGAAACTCCTGGCGAGGACCAAGTAACCAGAATGTGTCCAATCGTCCTCTTAGTTGTTTCATATGTAAGGGACCACACATGACCAGGGAATGCCTGAACAAAACTGCTTTCAATGCATTCCAGACATCTTTGGCCTCAGATTCAGACAATCTACAAAATCAGACCGAGAGGGAAGCAGACCAGACAGAAGAAATTGATAACCCTCGAATGGGGGCCTTGAAATTTCTGTCATCTCTCCAGAAAAAGGTGGGGGAGACGAACACACCAGTGGAAAGGGGCTTAATGTACGTTGACACCTGGATCAACGAGAAGCCAACCAAAAGCACTATGGTTGACTCCGGTGCCACCCACAATTTCATAACAAAAGCCGAAGCTAAACGTTTGAATCTCCGCTGGGAGAAGGATGCAGGAAGAATGAAAGCTGTGAATTCTGCTGCCCTACCTATCATCGGACTAGTGAAACGAATGATGATAAGATTAGGAGGATGAAGTGGCCTCGTAGACTTTGTAGTAGTAAAAATGGATGACTTTGATGTGGTACTGGGAATGGAGTTCCTACTCGAACATCAGATAATCCCAATGCCTTTGGCCAAATGCTTGGTGATCACTAGACCTACACCCTCGGTTGTACAGACTGACCTACGTCAGCCAGATGGGCTGAAAATGATCTCCGTCATGCAATTAAAGAAGGGTCTCTCTCGAGACGAACCAACATTTATGGCCATCCCACTCAATTCGTCAGAGAACTCAGGGGAGACAGTCCCTAAGGAGATCGTGCGCGTACTAGAGAAGTACCGTGATGTGATGCCTGATAGTTTGCCCAAGTCTTTGCCACCTCGGAGAATGATTGATCATGAGATCGAGTTGGTGCCAGGGGCAAAACCGCCTGCGAAGAATGCTTATCGTATAGCGCCTCCGGAGTTAGCTGAACTTCGAAAACAGTTAGATGAGTTACTGAATGTAGGGTTCATTAGGCCTGCAAAAGCTCCGTATGGGGCCCCGGTTCTCTTCTAGAAGAAGAAAGATGGGAGTTTACGATTGTGCATTGATTATCGTGCCCTGAATAAACTCACGGTTTGCAACAAGTATCCTCTTCCCATAATTACTGACTTGTTCGATCGCTTATATGGGGCGAAATATTTTTCAAAGTTAGACCTGCGGTCGGGGTACTACCAAGTAAGAATTGCAGAGGGAGATGAGCTGAAGACAACCTGTGTCACCTGATATGGTGCGTTCGAATTCCTCGTAATGCCATTTGGTCTCACCAATGCCCCTGCCACCTTCTGTACGTTGATGAACCAGGTCTTCCATGAATATCTCGATAAATTCGTAGTAGTCTACCTAGATGATATAGTGGTCTATAGTACGACCATGGAGGAACATAGAGACCACCTGCAAAAGGTTTTTCAAAAATTAAAAGAGAATCAGTTGTATGTCAAAAGAGAAAAATGCTCTTTTGCACAGGAGCGGATAAACTTCTTGGGCCATGTGATAGAGTGTGGCCGAATTGGAATGGAAGAAGAGAAGATTGCTGCGATACGCGACTGGGCAATGTCGAAATCAGTCTCAAAGCTACGCTCCTTCCTCGGGCTGGCAAATTACTATCGCCGATTTGTCGAGGGATTCTCTAAACGAGCAAGCCCGCTGACTGAACTACTGAAAAAAGACGTTCACTGGAATTGGGACCCCGAGTGCCAAGCCGCCTTCGACGGCCTAAAACAAGCCATGATGGAGGGGCCACTTCTAGGGATTGCGGATGTGACCCAACCTTTTGAAGTCGAGACAGATGCGTCTGATTATGCGTTGGGGGGTGTGCTCCTACAGAATGGACACCCGATAGCATACGAAAGTCGAAAATTAAATGCAGCCGAAAGGAGGTATACTGTGTCCGAAAAAGAAATGCTCGCAGTAGTACATTGTTTGAGGGTCTGGAGACAATACCTACTAGGTTCGACGTTTGTAGTGAAGACGAACAACAATGCAACCTGCCACTTCTTTACCCAGCCAAAGTTGACTTCGAAACAAGCAAGATGGCAGGAATTTCTGGCCGAGTTCGACTTTGAATTTGAACACAATAAGGGATCGAACAACCGGGCTGCTGATGCCCTAAGTCGAAAACAAGAACATGCTGCCATATGCCTATTAGCTCACCTCCGGGGGAGCGAGATTGGCGGGTCGGTTAGAGACACCTCGAGAGAGTTCCTACAGAAGGATCATGCCGCTCAGAATGTCATGAATTTAGTGAAGGCAGGCAAAACACGACAGTTTTGGGTCGAGGAAGACTTGTTAGTCACAAAGGGCAATCGACTGTATGTTCCAAGAGCAGGGGACTTAAGGAAGAAATTGTTGTATGAGTGTCACGACACTCTATGGGCTGGCCATCCCGGATGGCAGCGGACGTACGCCCTGTTGAAGAAGGGCTACTTTTGGCCGAATATGAGAGATGATGTCATGCAGTACACTAAGACATGTCTCATCTGCCAACAAGACAAAGTAGAGAAAGTGAAGGTTGTTGGACTTCTCGACCCTCTACCGGTTCCAACAAGACCTTGAGAGAGTGTCTCTATGGACTTCATCACCCATCTTCCTAAGGTAGGCGACTTTGAAGCCATCGTAGTCATCATTGATCGTTTTTCAAAGTACGCCACCTTCATCCCCACCGCCAAGCAGTGTTCAGCAGAAATGACAGCTCAATTGTTCTTTAAGCATGTTGTTAAGTTGTGGGGAGTCCCGACAAGTATAGTGAGCGACAGGGATGGTAGATTCATTGGCTCCTTCTAGACGGAATTATTTTCCTTCTTGGGGACAAGTCTGAACATATCCTCAAGCTACCATCCCCAAACTGACGGCCAGACTGAGCGATTCAACTGCATGCTCGAAGAATACTTGCGCCATTTTGTAAACGCAAGGCAAAAGAACTGGGTCCAGCTGTTGGACGTAGCCCAATTCTGTTTCAACGCTCAGACAAGTTCATCTACAGGGAGAAGCCCATTTGAGATTGTTTCTAGGAGACAACCAGTACTGCCACACCTTATTGATCATCCCTTTGCAGGGAAGAACCCTCAAGCCCTCAATTTCACGAAGGAGTGGAAACAGACAAACGACATCGCCCGAGCGTACTTAGAAAAAGCATCGAAGCGGATGAAGAAGTGGGCAGATAAGAAGCGACGGCCTCTTGAGTTTCGAGCGGGAGACCAGGTACTCATCAAACTACGACCCGAGCAAGTCAGGTTTCGAGGACGCAAAGACCAACGTCTCGTCAGGAAGTACGAAGGACCAGTTCAAGTGCTGAAAAAGGTAGGGAATACTTCTTATAGAGTTGTGTTGCCCACATGGATGAAAATCTACCCAGTAATTCATGTTAGTAACCTGAAACCGTACCATCAAGACACGGAGGACCTGCAGCGGAATATCGTAACCCCCCCAATTATCGACCTTAGTTAGAAGGAAGACAAGGATGTTGAAGAAATTCTGGCCGAGCGAGTAAGGAGGGGCAGAAGACCCACACGAAGGATCCACGAGTATCTAGTAAAGTGGAGGAACCTTCCTGTGGAGGAGACCAACTAGGAGCGTGTCGAAGACCTTGAAGCGTGGAAGTAGAAGATTGAAGATTTCAAGCTTCGCCACTTGACGGGGACGTCAACCATTTAGGTGGGGGAGAATGTCAAGGGCATAATCGTCCAAGGTATTATTTACCGATGGCCGTATGCCCGAATACCCCCAAATCACTTTATCTTTATGTCTTGAAAGTAGTTTAGGTTAATTCTTTCATTTAGGTGTCGCCGAGTCACAGTGTGACATTTTGGCTTTTTCATATGCAAGTGTGCCAAGGCCAAAAATCTCAATATGTACTATAGGGGGTACATGACTAGTCCGACCCTCGCCCAAGCCTTGTCGGACTCTTTGCAAGTTAAGCTATTCTCTTTGCAATTGACAGTCTTCAATGCTTTCTTTATGATGTTTTCAACTATTTAATTTCTCTTTCCCGTTTTATAAAAACATTTTCTCAAGAACGAGGAGGGAGGCTACATCATACTGCGAGTTTGTCCGCGGATTCCGAATTTTGAACGACTGACTTGTTGATCGAGCTAAACAAGTGTCGCACAATCGTGTTGAGAAGTTACGATTGTGACACGGTGCGGTAAAGCAATATTGAAAATTAAAGCAAGTAAATGTTTTTTGTCTATATATATATTTTTTAAAGGAGTTAGCACAAAAAAAAAATCTCTCCATCAATGGAAAAAATGGGGACAGATCATTCTACCAGTTTTTCTATCATGGAACAAAAGATGTGTTAGATTGTACGGAATATCGGTATTTTATTGATAATAATCAAATATTACAGCCCTATATATAACCATATTAAAACACATTAAAGGAAAGAATATATAAGAATAATATAATATTTCCTAAGAATAATATTTCCCAAAAATATTCTAATTATGTCAATACCCTCCCTCAAACTCAAGGTTATCGCAAACTTGAGTTTACTAAGAAAACTTACTAATCAAATCAGTAGAACTAGGATAAAATCAGGAACCCACAAAAAACGAAAACCCAAGGAACTTCTAGGTTGGAGACAGACCCACGAAGAACAAAATGAAGAATTTCTGGGATAGAGACATAGATCCTCATAGAGATCTATAACAGAACCTACGAAGAACGAAACAGGAATTTCGGGGCAGGAGAGATCCTCATAGAGAAATCTATAACGGAATCCTATAACTACCGATTTGAAAACAGAACAAAGAGGAAAACGAAAAACTGAACTAGACTAAATCTGAGCATAAGAAAACGAGAAGAGTGGAGTGCAATGGCGAGTAATCTAACTGGGAAGCAAAACTAAACAAAACAGATGAACATTCCGCAACTGAAGATGAGCAAAGTTCTTCACAACATTAAAGCAAAGCGAAGACGAGTTGGCAGAGATCATGTACTGAACACAGATGCACGGACAGAGACATGTACGGTGCATCTGGAGTGGATGGATCAGAATCAAACAGGATGAGTCGGTGCCCTGATCCAGAAGCAAACACGCGAGCTTCACGACTAGAGAGCGAATCGAACAGGAGTAGAGCAGATTAACAACGAGTGGAACGACTCTAGACGACGTCGATGCAGATCTGGACGGTGTGGGTTTTATGGCGTTAGACAGAGCTGAAACGTCATCAAAACGATGTTGGTTGTGGATCTGGAATGGCAGAAGGCAGACGAATGGATTTAGAACGACGGCGTCGGTCGTCGGCGACAGACAGATCAAATCTAAATGGATCTGAACGGATTCAAAATAGAGGGGGATCTCCGTCATTGGCGGAGAATAGATCTGAACGGATGGGTCTGATGGAGTTAGGGCAAAGCTATGGATGTGAAGGGTGGCGACGAAGATTAGAGGGGCAACGATGGATCTAAGGACGGTGGCGACTAGGTCAAGGATAATTGTTTTCTTTATTTAGTGGAAACAAATAGTGGAAGTGGGAGATTTACACTTGGGTCTGCCTCCGTCAATGACTAGCCATAAACGGAGGCAGAGATCGAACAAGGTTAATGGACGTCAAGATAAAACCTAGAGCTCTGATACATGTTAGATTGAATGGAATATTGGTATTTCATTGATATTCCTTGATAATAATCAAAGATTACAACCCTATATATAACCATATTAAAACACACTAAAGGAAAGAATATATAAGAATAATATAGTATTTCCTAAGAATAATATTTTCCGAAAATACTCTAATTATGTCAATATGTTAGATTGTATGGAATATCAATATTTAATTGATAATAATCAAATATTACAACCCTATATATAACCATATTAAAACACACTAAAGGAAATAATATATAAGAATAATATAATATTTCCTAAGAATAATATTTCCTAAAAATACTCTAATTATGTCAATAAGATGCATTGCAAATTAATTCAATCATCGAATAATTAGTTCAAGAAACTAATTATCCTAAGGTAAAGAATCAAAAAACAATTTCAATTCATATTAAATTCAAATAAATCATTTTCATCTTAGTGGTTTTCATGAAATCCTTGGAATTTACATTAAGTTTCTAGGCTTTAATCTTGTGACTAACAAAAGCAACGAATGCATCTTTCTCAAGAAAGATTCATTAGTTGAAATTCTAATTGGGAATTTAAGAAAGATCTCAATAGGAAATGACATACTAAAGAACAATTAAAAAATTCTTAATCATTCATGCTTCAAAGAATATGTTTTGTAAACCCTAATCATCTTTGGATCACCCAGAGTTGTGGCTAAGTAAGTTTGTGTTTTTAAAGAGAGAAGCTTATGAGAAAATTTGTTTAAGTGCTGAAATATGAGAAATCAAAAGTAGGCAGGTAAAGGAAAAGGGAAGAAGAAAAGAAAGTTCAAATTTTGGCAAGTGTTGGACATGGAAGGCTAGGCGTTTTGGTTAATGCTAGGAAAGCAAGCATTTTGTGTGACGCGGCCAAGATTTGTCAAAAGAACTTCTAAAGAAACAAGGTTGAGGCGATCGACTTGTGTGTTCTACGGCATGAGGCTTGTGGCCAAAGGGCTATATGGCCAAGGGGCTTTGGCAAGGGCTTTGCGAGATAAATATAGGGAGTTAAGTGGTTAGGTGCCATGGTGTGCATGTCAAAGGCTTGCGACATGGTTTAATTGAAGGGCATACATTTTGATGTTGAATGTCATATGGTCAAAAGAAGCTCAGGCGTTTTGGTAGCACTCAGTGGAGTGGATTCCAAATGTCTAAGCATGCAAAGAAAAAAACGACAAGCAGGAGGTGTCTTAAGGTTATGCATAGATCAGTATATAAGGCAACTTTGAGGAGAAACTTCTCCAATTCCACTCATGCTTTGGTGATTCTAGTTGTAAAAGCTTCCAAAATGAGTCTGCTTTATAGGGTTAGATTGCGTGACAAAAAGGACACTGGGAAGACATTCAACCATTGAAGGAAAGCCTTTTCTTAGGTGAATTAGAGCAGTCTTGATTGTTTAGAGGCTACGGAGCTCATTACTTCAAATTTATGATTGAATGTTTAAGTTAATGTAGTTAAGAGGATACGAAACAAGTTTGTAGAAGGAAATTTCTTGATTTGAGTTCTAAGTTTTGGTTATGAATTTCTAAAGTCAAGTTTGGAATTTTTGAAGGTAAATTTGAAAGCTTCAGGTCATGAGTGTCAAGGTTGGACAGCAAGGCTAGGCGAGCTAGGCTTGTGTAACAACCATCTGTGAGGTTAGTGTTGTGCAGTTTTATGTGTTTGAACAAAGTAGGTAGCAAGGCAGACGCTTGGGGCATGCAACTATGAGGTTAGCCAACACTGCCCAGAGCCATGCCTGATTGCCTGTGTGTGCGTGTAGCATGCCCATGACAATGTCATGACATATGTTGTGGCATAATGCTAAAATTGGGTTTTTGGATGTTTGGTGAATTTTAAGAGGTTTGTTGATAGTTTAAGTATGAAAAAGTTAATATAGAATATTAATTCCTTTATTTCAGATCAAGAAAGAGAAAAATGGCAGTTTAAGCCAAGGAGTTAAGCTACAAGTTGTAACTGACTAAGTGCATTTAAATGACAATTTTAAAACATAAGTTTCTAGCTAAAAGTTTCTAATTATGCTTTGAGATTTATGAATGATATTCTTGATTGATTTAGTAAATGAATTGCAAAGCATAAAGAACTTATGTTATGCATGTTTTATAAGCTATTTCCAAACATGTTTTATAAAGCATGAGATTTGTGAAAGCTAAATTTTAAATGTTCGAGCAAGCATGTTTCTAAGCTAATTTAAGAGAATGATTTGAGTTGAAGCAAGTACTTGGCTTTCAAGTAAAGATTTCAAGAATGTTTATACATATGTTTATACTCAAATGTTACTCTCTGCCTACTCGAGTTATGTGCACTTATGTTCCATTCTAATGCAAGGGCTTTAAAGTCTAGTAAAGCAATAAGACATATAGTTCTAGTTCATTAGTGAAAGTACAAATTGTTGTGCCTATAGGAAGAATGTTATAGTTAAACTATGCCTATTATTGAGAGCTTATGTTAAAGGTTAATGCAGTGAGTTGTCACCTAGTTTCAGTTATAGACGGGTATAGATTTTTGTTGAAAGTTAAAGCTTATGAAATGCATTTAATAGCTTGTATGATTTCAAAGTTAAAGCATTGAATATAACTATTGTGAAAAGCATGTTTTATAAAATAATCACTCACTAAGTTTTCAACTCATCCTTTCAAAATGTTTTCTCATTTTTCTGGTAGTGATCATCGTATCGAGCTTGGCCTATAGTTGTTATTGGTGAACTAAGGTTATTCTCTTTATAATTAGCATGTGTATGCATTTACCATAAGTTAGAGGTCATGGGTCTAGTTAGCAAGGTTTATGTTTCTGCCATGTGTCTGTGTTAATGTTTTATAAGTTTTTAAGCATTTAGCTTGTGTTGGTTTTAATTAACATGCAATGTTAGTTCATAGGCTGCTGTGATAGTTAGTTATGTTAGTTGGTTGGTGAGTGTTGTCAAAGTATGGCAACGCTTGTCAATCCCTGCACCCTCTTTTGAGGTTATGGAGATGGGCAACTTCAGAAGGGGGTGTGACATGCTTAACACCATTAGGAATTAAAGATAATTCATGCAATCTTGGGTGAAAAGCCAATCAAACAAGAATTAATTTCCAAAGCTAGAAAGGAAAATCAACTAAACATTGAATTAAAAAAACAATTAAAACATGGGTTTTCAAGAAAAATGTGGTAAAACTACTGTTTCCAAGAAAGTACCTGTTGAAGATTTTGTCTAAAAGATATTATGAGATTATTCTTTTAAAAGATAAGATAATTAAAGGATAAAAAGGATTTTATCTAAAAGATATTATGAGATTATTTTTTTAAAAGATAAGATAATTAAAGTATAAAATATCCTCCTTTATTTTAGGAATCTTGCTAATTATCTTTGAAGAAATAAGATTTATACATATAAATCTTATATGCATAAATAGGACTTTCGAATACAGGGTTCGGCAACGGAAAAATATTAAAAAGATCATTCACGGTTGAAGGTTAACGAAGAATTGATTGCAGAAGTTGCTGGAACGAAAAGGCAGTATGATCTTATGTCTATAAGATCAACATGTTGATCTAAGTTGATATTGTTGATGAGTAATAAAAAGGACGAGATAGTGGTTTGCGTGATCACAGTAATCTTTAGAAGTATATAAAGATATCGTCGAAGACATTCACTCATGCATTCAGGGGGAGCCTAAAGTCTGAAGCCGAGACACATGTTATATAGTCATATAGTTGAACAGAGTACAGATGCTATATCAATGTACATTGACTAAAGTGAATTTTAATAAAATTACTCATCAGGGCTATGCGCAGCTCCCCAAACGTAGGCAACATTGGTCGAATTGGGTTACCAAAGTTTTTTGTGTTATTCTCTTCTGTTGTCCCTCTAGCTATTACAACTGTTATTAGCTTTAGTATTAACTGAAGGTTTAATTGATTATCTCACTGCTTTTTCAATTGGTATCAGAGCGGGTTATTAGATCATGGAGATAATCAGAGGGGGACCATCAGCTTCTCGTCCTCTTATTTTAGATGGTAAAAACTACTTATATTGGAAACCTCGGATGATCTTCTTCATTAAGACGTTAGATGGAAAAGCTTGGAGAGCTCTTGTGGCGGGTTATAATCCTCCTATGATTACCGTGAATGGTGTTTCGGTTCCAAAACCTGAAGTTGATTGGACTGATGCTGAAGAGCAAGCTTCTGTTGGGAATGCCAAGGCACTTAACTCGATATTTAATGGTGTTGATCTGAACGTTTTCAAGTTAATAAATTCTTCCAGTACAACCAAAGAAGCCTAGAAAACCTTGGAGGTAGCGTATGAAGGTACTTCCAAAGTAAAGATCTCAATATTACAGTTGATAACGTCTAAGTTTGAGGCATTAAGAATGACCAAGGATGAATCAGTGTCTGATTACAATAAGAGAGTGCTTGAAATCGCAAATGAATCTTTGCTACTCGGTGAAAAAATACCTGACTCTAAAATAGTGCGAAAAGTACTTCGATCCTTGCCCAAGAAATTTGATATGAAAGTTACTGCCATTGGGAAGCTCATGATATTACAACACTGAAACTTGATGAATTGTTTGGTTCGTTGCTTACGTTTGAGATGGCCTGTTGATAGAGAAAGTAAGAAAAGCAAGGGAATTACTTTTAAATCCACACATGTAAGTGAGGAGGCTGTAAGTGACACTGAAGCAAACATGAACGAATCAATAGACCTCCTAATCAACAGTTTTCTAATGTGGTCAAGAAATTTAAAAACTTGAATACCACAGAATCAAACGCTCAAAATCTTATTAACTATCAAAGAAAAGATGGTGAGGACAATACGAGAAGGTTTAATAAAAATTCAAACAGGAGAAATAGTGATTATGGACGAAAAAAGAGGGCGAAGGAAGAGTTTTCAGATGTAGAGAATGTGAGGGAGTTGGCCATTATCAGGCTGAATGTCCTACGTTTTTAAGAAGACAAAAGAAGAAGTTTAAGAAAAAGTTTCGTGATACATTGTCAAATGAGGACACTGATGATAATGAAGAAGATAATGGCATGAATGCATTCACTCTACACATTACAAAAACTGATTCTGATGATAAAAGTGAAAGTTCTGAAGAAAATTATGATAATGAGTTGACATTTGAGGAACTCAAAGTACTGTGGAAAGAAGATACTGAAGCCAGAGCAATATAAAAAGAAAGAATTCAAGACCTTATGGAAGAAAATGAACGATTGATGTTTGTCATATCATCTTTAAAGCTGAAATTGAAAGAAGTTCAGAAAGACTACAATCAGACGATAAAATTTGTGAAGATGTTAAATTCAGGAACTGAAAATTTAGACTTAATACTAAATTCAGGACATAATAGTTTTAGTAAATATGGTCTTGGTTTTGATGCTTCAAAAAGAAGTATTAAACCTACACCTGAAACAAAGTTTATTCCTGCTTTAGTAAAAGACAAAATTGAAACAGTTTCTACAACGACAGTTGTTAATCCTCCAGCTAAAACTACAAGATGGACTTGTTATTACTGTGGTAAAAAAGGTCATATCAGACCTTTTTGTTTTAAACTACAAAGAGACAATGGTGGTAGCGGGAGGCAGAGTATGGCAGTTTAAAGCATAAATCAACTTTCAAAAATTGGAACAAAGGAAAAAGAAGTCATATGGTATGGAGAGTTAAACTGTTCGAACACTGCAATATTGCCTTTACAACAGTTCAATCTTCTACTGATGCTTGGTATCTTGATAGCAGTTGTTCTAAGCACATGACTAGAAATAGATCATTCTTTTCGAAACTAAAAGAATGTATATCTGGACATGTTATGCTTGGAGATGGTACAAAAGGAAGAATCCTTGCAAAAGGAAATATCGAGAAATATAATCTACCATGTCTAAATGATGTACGATATGTTGAAGGGCTCAAGGCAAACCTAATTAGTGTCAGTCAACTATGTAGTCAAGGTTATACTGTTAATTTTAGCAAGAAAAAATGCATTGTGACTGATATCAATAAAAATGTTCTTATGAGATTGATAACTGCTATCACTGGGTGTCCAATAATAATCATTCATGTTATTTATCTAAAGAAGATTAGATGCATTGCTGATGAAGTGAATGTATCAGATGAACATCACTCATGTTTGAGTATCATGGATTTCTGGGAATCACTATGGCGGCAAGCTCTCAGTCTTTGCATTTATCTATTGATGTTTTGGCTTCTGTCTTATCTCGAGGAACATTTTCAGTTTGGCCAGTGAATGAGATTTCTGCTGTATCTCTTAGTGTTAAATATGTCATACTCCATAAGATTGACTTTTCAAACTGGTTTCCTTCGTCTCATGCTTCCAGTGCAACTGATCAATCTCAAGAGTAGATATTCTTTTATGGGGGAGAAGAGTTTTGTGCAAAAAGTTGTTTTAGATGGGCCACCTAAAGAAGATGTTAAAGTTTGTTGTTTTTGTGGAGCTTATATGATTATTATTAATGTTGATTGAAGAGTTTTGTGCAGATTTTGTTTTTTATGGATTAAAGGGTTTGTGGTAGATGTGCTTATTTTGTTTTGGGTCAAAGGAGTAGTATATTTTGTTTCTATGATATGCCCTACGTTTTTATGCTTATAGTGATGTTGTTTCTGGTGATGCATGTTTTGACTTCTACAATGGTTTCAGTCTTGACTACTGTCAGTTTGATGGCGTTTGTTGAGCGCTTATTGATATATGCCTCTAGAAGTCTCTGCATCTCAAGATGGTTTTATATCGATTATTTGATTTCCTATTGATGATATTTTATTATGGGACATCTAGTTGAACATAAAAATAATTCTTCTTTTTTTTTACAAAAAAAGTGAGAGTATATTGAGATTTTTGTCAAAACGAATTAATGAGATTCAAAAGAAGGTTAAAAGGATATTTGTTTTAAAAGATAAAAGATAAAAGATAAAAGATCTTCCTCATAAATAGGAATCTTTTATCTATATTTTTTAAAGAAGATCTTGAAGATTTAATAGAGTGGTTATGTATTATGCTTGGAATGGTGTAGGTATTACTGAACATTCAATTTGTAACTCCAAATGATGACTGTGTTGCTGAATGTTGAATGCTAATATCCTAAAGTTATTTCTGTTGAAGCTGTGCAGTTTAGATGTTGGATATCCTGAAGTTGTTTCTGTTGAAGCTATGTAGTTTATATGTTGTTTTGAAGCCTATTGCAGACTAATATCTTGAAGCTGTTTATGTTGTTGTTTCTGTTGAAGTTATGCAGTTCATATGCTGTTTTGAATACTGGCTACAAGGTAGAGAAATGAAATGATGGTTGTGTTGATCTGCTGTGTTAATTATGTGGTTGAATATGGATGTTTGCCGACTGTTCTTTTATGAAAAGTCTTTGAGATGCATTGTCTTGAACTAGAAAAGAAATTTCTTTTAGAAAATAGGGGAGTTTGTTGAAGATTTTGTCTAAAAGATATTATGAGATTATTCTTTTAAAAGATAAGATAATTAAAGGATAAAAATGATTTTATCTAAAAGATATTATGAGATTATTCTTTTAAAAGATAAGATAATTAAAGTATAAAATATCCTCATTTATTTTAGGAATCTTGCTAATTATCTTTGAAGAAATAAGATTTATACATATAAATCTTATATGTATAAATAGGACTTTCGAATACAGGGTTCAGCAGCGGAAAAATATTAAAAAGATCATTCATGGTTGAAGGTTAACGAAGAATTGATTGCAGAAGCTGCAGGAACGAAAAGGCAGTATGATCTTATGTCTATAAGATCAGCATGTTGATCTAAGTTGATATTGTTAATGAGTAATGAAAAGGACGAGAAATTGGTTTGCGTGATCACAATAATATTTAGAAGTATATAAAGATACCGTCGAAGACATTCACTCATGCATTCAGGGGGAGCCTGAAGTCTGAAGCTGAGACACATGTTATATAGTCATATAATTTAACAGAGTACAGATGTTGTATCGATGTACATTGACTAAAGTGAATCTTTATAAAATTACTCATCAGGGCTGTGCGCAGCTCCCTAGACGTAGACAACATTGGTCGAACTGGGCTACTAAAGTTTTTTGTGTTATTCTCTTCTGCTGTCCCTCTAGCTATGATAACTGTTATTAGCTTTAGTATTAACTCAAGGTTTAATTTATTATCTCACTGTTTTTTCAGTACCTTAGTTGATCATCTTCTTCAAAGTAGCTCCAAAGCCGATTAAAAGAAAGTGACCATTTCTTAAAAAACAAAATTGAGAGAATTTTATCAAGGATTTTATAAGAGATTATTCTCTAGGCTAATGGAAATCTAAAAAACAAAGTGCTAGTTATGTAACTACAAGCAAAAGGAGGCTTAAATAAGCCTTTAGGTTGATTGGGCAGAAGAAAAGATATACGCACGCAATGACGTTCCGACAAAGTTCGTAGCACCACGATGTTATAGGAATTTAGCAGCTACTTTCTTTTAGTGCCAAGCTTCAGCGTCGAAGCTGTGAGACCCGTGCTTGAAATAGAAGGGTCATTTTAGGAAATAAGAAGCTGAGTAAAGGATTGTGAAGAAAGAAATTTTTAAGATTTAGGCATGTTGATGCTTGGCGTTATGAAGATACACGTTGCGAGAAAAGAATTTATGAGCAAGATGCAATAGGATAAGTGTTTTGAAGTAATGCAAAATGAGATTCAACAATGAAGAGTTAAGAATTTTATGGGAAATTTCCTAATTATACTTAATGGGTCACATGTAAGGGTTTAAACTAAGCATGGTTTGAAAAGTATTAGACTTACACATGTGTTACTTTAAGAAGGAGCTGTCAAGCTTAAGGAAAATTAGTGATGACTAATCCAAGTTGGGATTTGTATAAATAGGGTTAAAGGGTCAGTAGGAAAGAAGTTATGCTAAAATTTCTTAAAATAATTCTGCTAAAAAGAAGACTCATTAGGCAAGAAGAAGACTTTTGAGAGAACTAGGCGTTTTGAAGAAAAAGGGAGTGTATAGTGAGTGACTTTCCAAAATGTTTAAAGATTTTAAAAGCTTTCTTATAAATTTCATGAGAAATTTGTAATGTTGTTCATACGTATATATTTATGAAATAATGATTTCTTAAGAAAGCTTTACGTTATGTCTTAAGAAAGGTTTATGTTTGTTAAATGTATGCTATGTTTGCTGTAAACCATTAGTCTTATTCCTATCAATTATTATGTGCACATAAGGGAAAAAGACAACCATGTAGAACAAGACTGCATGGTGGAGTGAAGCTAGCCAATACGTAAAAGAAGCATATTGTGCTTGGCGGCCTGAGCAACAGGAACTTGAACAAGGAAATTCTCTAAGGGATGTTGTTGATGAAAAGAACATTAAAGTAGTCTACGCGTGGGAATAATTCACGTGCTTGGAAGAAAGAAATATGAAAGACTAATGTGTGTTTATATTTTATGAACTGAGGCGATGAAAGCCATATTATTGAAAATGATTTCATGTATTATGTGCCCAAAAAGGTTTTCCAAAAACTATCACTCACTAAGTTTTTACTTACGTTTAAATTATTTTCCTCCCCCAGGTCTCCAACCATTAAAGTCAAGGTTGGGATAAGGAAGGCGAACTACCATGCGTTGAAGCTGATCATTGTTATAGATATTGTACTTAAAGAGCATGTAAACTGTATTGTAGAACGTATGATGTTGAATAAATAAAGAAGTTGTTTAACTTTATTCGTTGAGTTATGTTTTCTTGTCGCCTAAATTTAAAAAGTTCAAGTGTATTAAAAAGAGTTGAATTGGAACTAGGCAAATAAGCTAAAGTTCAAGAAGTTAAGTTGAGCGTTATGGTGTTTCACTTGAGACGTCAGAGCTGCTCAAGTCATGTCGCGCATCGCATAGTGAGAACCAAAATGCGTGGGGGTGGGGAGTGATAGAAGCACTAGGGTGATGTCGGACTTCTAAAAAGTTACTGAAATGCCTTTGATCTTGTTTTGGCTTGTTTTCGCTCATTCTAGTTATGAATTAAGCAATTCTCATTACTTTGGACTCTTTGACTTGTATATATTATTATTTCCTTCAAAATGAGAATTTTAATGAATAAGTGATACAATATCGAGAGTCTTAAGCTACAAAAAGTAGTTTATTTTTAGTTCTAACAAAAACCCCCAACTTTACTCTTGTTCGTCTCGAGCAAGGAAAAGAAAATATGCTATTCATTCATTCGTCATACAAGGGAGTCATGCTTTGTTTACAAAAATCAAAATCAATCATTTGTGCATAATATTGTGACATTAAAAAAAAATTGTTAAGTTTAAAACCCAAGTTTTAACAATTCTTCTACGCTTAAGCTTGGAATCAATTAAATATTCTAAGGAGCAAACACTCAAATGAAGATCATTTTAAAAGATTTTGTTCAAGTGAAGTCATGTATTGATGGATGCAAGCTATGTCTCGTTACTTTGACTCACTAAGCATGCTTTGAAAGGGTTAAATGTATTCTAGATTTGCTTTCCCCTACTCTGGTGCAAGAATCTTCTTATATACACAGACCTCGATCAAACCATCACGCTAACTAGGAAATGCTAGGCTTAGAGATGCACTTGTTTTACCAAGGCAAAAGGGAAGTTTCTCCCATAAGGGTTCATACCACATTAATATCGGGCAACGCTTACTGATCACAGAGACATAACTAATTCATCAACTTAAACATACAATCATTTTTTTTTCATATTGAGCTTTTGTTTCTTTCTCTCTTTTTTCTTATGCTCAAGCCTCACATTTTTCTAAGCAAGCATTTTTTTTTTCTCTCGTAGCAAAGCTTTTTCTTTGCTCTGTTTTTTTTTTCAATTGGATTTTTCCCTTTTTTAGGATTCATCTAGTCTATGGAAAGGTTGACTTTTCAAGGTGATAACAAATGAATTTAGGTACGAGTACCCTTTTCTAAAGGATCATAAGTTTATCATGACTTGACGAAGTATTAAAAAATGCATGAGATAACAATTTTTTTTAAAAAAAACGAGCTCAAAATTGTGAGTGCTCTTTTTCTATTTAAAATCATATTTGGGCTGTGAACCTAATTTTAATTTTCTTTTTTGACATTTGTGCAACCACCCCTATTAATAATGACATTTTCATATTTTTTTTAGAGTTCAAGGATGTTCTTAAAATTTTTGAAAGTTAAGGGTATTGTCTAAACAAAACACTAAAGGGTGCGTTTGGGGGAAGAGTTGATTTATGGAAGGGTTAGTGTTATGATAAACCTAGTTTTAATCATAACGTACCCTTGTTTGGGGGAAGGGTTTAGAAATGTAGTTTTATAATAAGAGGTGTTTAGGGGAAGGGTTATGTGGGAAGAGTTATGATAGTGTTATGAATGATATGTGTTTTGGGGAAAGGGTTAGGTGGATAATTTTATGAGAAATTTATGATCAGATGTGTTTGGGGGAAGAGTTAGGTGGGTAGGTTTATGTGAAATTTATGATAAAATTTATTTAGGGAAAGTGTTATATGAGTTGGGTTAATAATTTTTTTTATGTAGTATAATATTTTTTAAATGAGATTGTAAATATGATAGAAAAAATTCTTATTGCATACTTTTTTACGAAAACGTCGAACCCATCTTATTGCAAATAATTTATTGTATGTGTAATGTTATTAAATTAGTAAAGACAGTTGTCCAATTTGGAAATAATTTCTGAACATATTGTGAAAATTTTATTAAAATTCATTTTTTAGAAAGACAAATTAATTATTTCCTATTTGTAATTGGCGATAGTGATGTCCCCCTATTTTGAACATATATAAACCTGGTATAACACCTAGGGGAAATTGTTACTATTTTTCTTAATTTTAAATAAACATTATGAACGGGAAAAAAATAGTTGTCTACAATAGCAAAAGCATAAACAGTCAATATCATACAGAAAAAAAAAAAATAAGCAAATAAGAAGCAACCCAGGTCAGCACAAACATAAACTATCTTATCATGTCTCGTAGGAGGACTCTACAAAATCCCTCCCTCTCATCTTCAGGCATGAGACGAAACCCCGAAGGTCGTCCATACGAGACAGAAGATGCCTTTGCAATAACGCCCTATCCAAACTCGTTAGTTCCGGCATCTCACGCAATATGTGAAAGAATTCCGTGCACACATGGTTGTCATTGGCAAAGGAACGTACAGGCCACTCCACAATCATCCTCAGTTGCTCGTTTGTTTGGTCGAACGCCAGATGTATGCCTTCAACATCCACCTCTCGCTGACTTTACCTCTTCCTCTTGGATCCACTCGATCCAGTCCTACCCTTTGAAGCGCGAGAAGGTCGTGATGCGCGTACATCGTCCTGCGACATGTCAATCCCCTGGCTGTACACGGGCGGAAACTCCTCGTTTCCATCTGTTATGTCAAATCCCTCATACCCGCCAGGCTCGTTAGACCCCACATCAGCGAATGTCTTAGCGAACTGACCCATCGTCCTATCTCGATCGAACACATATGTAAGTTCGTCGTAATATGGAAAAGGTTTGTTCAAGAGTGTCTTCGCTGCAGGATGCGACTATAGGGAAAAAAAGGATCACTTATGAGTACTGATAGAAAAATTGTGCAGTAAATGTACATCGCGAACGTCGTGTGACGTTTATATTATTTTCCTTACCCTAACCCAATTATCAAATAATTCTTTCTCCAAAATTATGCATTTCTCTTCATCGTTCCACCCGAATCCACTACACGCTGGTCCCCACATTTCGACGATGGCATGAAATGTCCGCTTCGGTGTCTTTATTCTGCAGTCAATTACAGTCGTTGTGCGGACACGACATCCAGGTAGTTTCTCTGCCATCATGCGTACCAACTGGGTCAGATAACCTGGCCAGAACGTACCATTATCGGATTTTCATCCCCCTATTAACACCAACTCTATTAAACACTCTACAAGAGTGCCTTCTTCCTCCTTCGTCCAGACATGGCTCGAAGCACGGGTTGAGGTTGACATACTGAGAATGACAAATTACAAGAAATATATGGAGTATGTTAGTAATATCAGAATTTCACATTTAATAGTCATAAACAAATGGCACGCCTACATTTCATATGCAACAGTACATTTTACAGGTCAATAAAATGCGCATACAACCAATGACTTCTAATGTAAAATTTTCTTATCGAAGCGTTACGCAACTGCCAATTTGTGAACATCGATTCAGCTAGTTCGTCGTGCCACTGAGACCACTCGTTTATCGTCTCAATGTAGTGAATGTCTTCTATAGCGATGGTCCTCGCTTACGCGGAGTCCCCCTCGTCCACGTCATCAACGTCGTCACAATATGTCATTTCTCTGTTTATCAAATTGTGAAGCAAGCAACATGCTAGTATGGTGTGACACTGGACTTGCAGGAGATAGTATGACTTCTTACGAGGAATGACCAACGACCCTTAAGAATATCGAAGGCGCGCTCAATGACATTTCTTGTCGAAGAGTGCTTCATGTTAAAGTACTCATTTGCATTTGTTGGTGCATTTCCAGCACCACGCCACTCTTACAAGTGGTACCGCTGACCTCTGTATGGGTCGAGAAATCCCTCCAGGTTTGGATAACCCGCATCACACAGATAATAATATCCTATTATTAAAACCATTCGTTTATGCGCTTTAAATATGTATGTAGAAATGGGCGTTGTTTGATTATAAATAAACAATACCATTTGGCACTTGTAGTCCATTTTCTCGTGCAAGGGCATCACGTAGAATCCGCGAGTTTGCCGCGGATCCTTTCCAACCGGTGAGCATAAACGAAATTCCCTTTCGTGTCGCAGACACCCAGTACGTTTGTGGCAATTTTCCCTTACGAATTCTAAATGTAGGTCGATCTGCTGCGGGGACGTTCACCTTTATGTACGTCCCGTCTAATGCGTCAAGACAATTATGCAGGTTGAAATAAACACGCTGAAATAAGTGCCACGTACCTAAAGCTCAAATACATTAAACTTGTACCATGCCCACCTCGAAACACTTCCAATGTTGATCATTGCAGTTGTTTGTTACCGAAATAGGTCTCTTTATCAACTCCTCGTATAATCGAACGATAGCCAACAATATAGGTTAAAATGTCGAGATACTGTCTCATCGGACCGTACAAATTCTCTTTAAATGACGTGATTCTTCACATCATAGGCAAGGACGTGCAAGAACATTGCTACCATTTCCTCAACATCAACAATCTCGATCGACGAAAGACCAGAAACAGTCTGAAGTAAATGACATAGAATTGCAAATGTTTGCCTGTCCATGTGCGTGCTTTGGGGACACACAAGATCTGACTCGTGTATCATGCGAAAGTATGCAAGCTGCCTTATTCTATGGCGTGTATCAGACGGTGTATGCGTGATACACCTACTGTCGTTCTTTAGTAGCTCCAACGTTAGTAACATCTGACGCTGGGCCAACGTGAACGCAATTAAGACGGCAAGAAGTGTTTGTTGATCCATTACAAAGTATGTAAACTTTCCTATAAAATATGTACTAAGTGAATTAGTACAATATCCATATACATTGTCAAAAATCCCTAATTAAAGCTTATTATGAACTTACTAAAACCCTATATTTACTAATTTGTTAAATATTCATATTTACTATGTGATACATGTCATGTTAAATATAACGTAAACATCAATACAATAGATGAATATAAAGACATATAAAATAGTTCGTAAGTGAGAAAGGAGGACAAAAGTTAATCGTAGAAACACATGAATAGAACAGAGGAATGAATTACTTGGAAAAACAAGGCAAATTGAAAATATAATGAGAACAAAAAAGGCACTTACGAAGGAGAAGATATAAACAGAGAGAAGAATGTAGTGATAGAGAAGTGAAAGTGATAAATGAAAGGAGGAACCGTAGTGTATATATAGGGGAAGATGGGGAAAGTTAGATGTTCTTTAATGAAGGGAAACAAAAAAAATATTATGTGAAGTAATACACAGCAGGTATCCATATGCTTATGCATTTTATGTAATGAATGTTGGCTAAGGTTCATTTTCTTCAAATTTGCAGGTAATTGAAGAATTCATGGACCATGGTATCGATCAAGTTCTCATTTATGTGTCAGTTTGATTAGATTAGGTCACACATACATGTAATATTACAGTAAATTTATCTTTTGGATTATTGTAAATTTTTTATCGATAATGTAAGTTATATTTTTTATTATCAATATAAATATCTTTCTAAACATATATGGGTAATACTGAAATTTAGTATTTAATTTTTTTGAAAGAAGAAATATATGACAGAAAAATATGTGTTACGAAAATGAAAAATAACGACACCAAACACGTGTCGACATATAAGCCTTTATTAAACAGAAACAATGTTGTTAAAACACATTTCTTGACAACAATTTTGTGTAACGAAATATTTACAACGACAATATATTAGTGTCGAGTTATATTGAAAGGTGACACACTTAAAGCGTCGTTATAAGAGTATTAATGACAATATATTAGTGTCGAGTGATAGATAATGGTGACACACTTAAATTGTCAATGTAATAGTATTAATGATAATATATTTGTGTCGAGTGACAAATTACAGTGACACATTTAAAGTGTCAATGTAAGGGTATTAATGACAATATATTTGTATCAAGGTATAGATAACGGTGGCATATTTAAAGCGTCAATATAAGGTTATTAATGACAATATATTTGTGTCAAGGTATAGATAATGATGACATATTTAAAGCGTCAATATAAGGTTATTAATGACAATATATTCGTGTCGAGTAATAGGTAACGGTGATAAATTTAAAGCGTCAATATAAGAGTATTATTGACGATATATTAGTGTCAAGGCATAGGTAACGATGACACATGATTTGCGTTAATGTAACCGTATTGATGACAATATATTGGTGTCGAGTTATAGATAACGATGACATATTTATTGTATCAAGGTAAAGGTATTAATGACACAATTTTGGTGTCATCTAAACATATTTAATGACACGTTTTCCAAAGTGTTGTTAAATTACCTTTCTTGACAGTGGCTTCAATGACGTAAAAATTGTGTCGTTGAAAGTCTTTATGACGCAAAATTTGCATCGTTAAAACTCAAATTGTATCATCATCTACACGATTGTGTAGTTCATGATGCACTATTGTTAGTTCATGATAAATAATGGTTTTGAAAAAGCCATAGTAAACAATTGTGTAGATGATGATACACGATCATGTAATTCATTATACACAATCAAGTAGTTCATGATAAACGATGATTTTGAAAAGCCCTGCTAAATGATGGTATATATCATGATACACGATCGTGTAGTTTATGATACACGATCGTGTAGTTCATGATAAACGATGGTTTTGAAAAGCTTTATGTTAAACAATCATGTAGTTCATCTTTTTCCACGACACATTGAAAAAAATACAAGATTAATGATTGATTGAAAACAAAGATAATAAAACAGAAGTACAATGAAAAAGAATAATAATAATTGTAGAATAACAATCTTGATTTAAAAAATATAAAAAAAATTGCAGAAGAAGAAGAAAAGAAAAACACTATCGGTGACCGTCACTTTGAAGAATATGAAAAGGAAGGGGAAGAAATTGGAGTAGTGCAGAATTCAAAAGCGACAAGGACAAACCTGAAATATTTAAAAAAAAATGACTATTTTCTTGAGTTTTTTATATTGTTATACGACTTATAAATATTTTGAGTTTTTGTTAAATTACCCGTTGTAAGTTTGATAAGAAAATAGTAAAAAATGAAGCAAATAAATAAATAAAAAAGGAATCTAATAAAATCAAAATGTAACAAATGGTTAATATGGCAGCAAATGGAGGATGAATGTCAATCGTAGAACTATACCGAGGAATTTGAAGTAACTTAAGGTAACTAAATTAGAAAATTTTAAACAGTATTTAGAGGTGATTGTAATCTTTGAATAATTTGGTCCCAAATCAGCTCTTTAAGTTTTTTTTACCACTGCATTGCCGGCGGCGATAATACCATCCACGAACGCTCCAGCGAGACCCACGAATCTCCAACTCTGAAGACCAGAATTCCTCTCCTGTGAACAGTGTCGGTGCGATACCCACGAGTTTCAGTAGTCACCCATTCGAAATCGGATACATACCATTCTGATTCCGTAACCGGCGCAATTTCGGCGCAATTCCGTAACCGGCGTTCAACGGGGTTTTCATCTCTTTTAACCAGGTTCCACTGACCCACTTTTACTTAGCGTTATATCTAAGTCGCACGCTTCTTAATAGCTCTAAATACGTAGGATTAATCATATACGGACACGTTCTAGCAAGAATCCAAGTAACAGCGCTGGTAAACTCTTATACATTGACTCAAAGTAGTTTCTGAACTATTTGAACACTTTTCAGTGAGAAACAAGGTCCATATTGTTGAGGTTTGGGCATTAGAACTCTATTTACAACCTTTTGATTTTAACTAAGGTGCTGTTTTTTAGTTTTTGACCCTTGAATACTGTTAAGCTTCTATCCAACCTACAGATAAATCAGCCAAACAACACACACAACCACTCCAATATTCCAGCAGAATACACAGAAAGATATATTAAGGGAGAGGATAACGGTGTATATATATATATATATATATATCTTAAATAATAGTTCACCGGCCACAAAAGTGTATCTAAACAAAAGGGATTCAGCCAATAAGAGGGCTGCACTCTCCACCATGAACAAGGTTCACAAAAAATGCATAATAAAAAAGATGATCAACCCTAATACAAAATGCTCATATATAAATTCCTACGTTCCTGCTGCCACGTGTCATGAGGATCATTGGCCATCCTAACTACCATGCTGTCTAGGTGGAATTCTCCTTTTTACCCCTTCTCTTTTAAACTTGAGTGATTGGAGGCCTAGCAATACCCCCATAGAGAAGAGCCACCTTGTCCTCAAGGTGGAAATTTGGAATTTGATGCCTAAGCTTCGCGTAGGACTCCCATGTTGCTTCATGACTTGGTTGATCCTTCCATTGTACCAAATATTCCCAATCACGTTCAGCCTTGTTCCAACGAAGTTGGGTCATGTTTTCCGGTTCCATCACTAACTCCATTTGATCATTGATCATTGCAATGTCCGGATAGACTTGATGTTTGTCTCCTACTGCTTTCTTAAGTTGCGATACATGGAAAATGGGGTGTATTTTGGCAGTTTCAGGAAGGTCCAGCAGGTAGGCGACCTCTCCCACTCTACCCAACACCGTATATGGCCCAAAATACCTCGGCGATAACTTTTCACAACGTTTTTTTGCTACTGACTGCTGTCTATAATGCTGCAATTTTAAGAATACCCTGTCCCCAATGTCAAACACCACGTCTCGACGATGTACATTGGCAAATTTCTTCATTCGCTCTTGGGCGTGCTAATGCCTCTTCAATGCTGCCAGCATCTCATCTCGAGATTGCAATTGATGCTCCATCGAATCATTCGGAGTTGTCCCGGTTTGACCATATGAGATGATAGGAGGAGGGGGCTGTCCATAAACTACTGCATAAGGGGTACTTTTGATCGATGATTGGTAGTTGGTATTGTACCAATACTCAGCCCACACAACCTTATCACTCCACGTCTTTTGCTTCTCTTGGCAAAAACATCTTAAATAAAGTTCCAAGCATTTGTTAATGACCTCCGTTTGTCCATCGGTTTGGGGATGGTATGCCTTGCTCCGCTTAAGTTGGGTCCCTTGTAAACATAATAACTCTTTCCAAAAGTGGCTTAAGAAGACTCGGTCACGGTCGGACACTATCGAGCGGGGATATCTATGGAGGCGCACTACCTCTTTGATGAACACCATAGCTACTATTTTAGCCGAGAACGGAAGACCCAAGGTAATAAAATAAGCATACTTGCTTAGGCGATCAACTACCACCAATATTGTGTCAAACCCCTTGGAACGTGGTAGACCCTCCACAAAATCCATGGAAATATCTTCCCAAATACGGTTGGGAATAGGAAGAGGTTGTAACAGCCCGGCTGGAGATAACGCTTGGACCTTGTTCTGCTGGCAAACATCACATTTATCTACATACTGCTTGGTGTCATTCTTCATCCCTTTCCAAAACAATTCAACTGAATGTCCCCCAATGATCGAGTCATGGAAAGTGTGTAATATAATAGGAATGAAACTCGATGTCCTCGAAAGAACCAATCTGCCCCTATAAAACAACTTACCTTGGCAAATCGTATAACAGGGAACGCAGTCCGGTTCCGCCACAATTCTGTCAAATATTGCCTTTAATTTCTCGTCCTCCTGCACCTCTCTTTCGATCACTGTAATGTCCAACAAAGAGGGGACAGTAATGGCATTTAACTCAACCTCAATTGGAATGCGGGACAAAGCGTCCGCGGCTTTGTTTTCTGGTCCAGCTCGATAGCGTATCTCAAAATCAAATCCCACCAGCTTCATCAACCACTTTTGCACACCGGGTATTATTTCTCTTTGTTCCAGGATATGCCTCAACGCTTTTTGATCAGTATATACCACGAAACGATGACCCAAAAGGTAATGTCGCCATTTTTCCACTGCCAATACTATGGCCATCAGCTCCCTTTTGTAAACAGATTTTTCACGAGCTGTTTCTGAGAGTTTTTGGCTGAAATACGCGATTGGCCTCTTGTTCTTCGGTAGCACAACACCAAACCGAACCCCGACGCATCTGTTTCTACTTCAAAGGGCAGCTGGAAATTGGGTAATGCTAACACGGGGAGTGTTACCATGGCTCTCTTAAGTTATTCAAACGCTTTTGTTGCCTCTTCCAACCAACGAAAATTATTCTTCTTGGTCAACTTCGTAAGTGGTGTAGCAATGGTGCCATACTTTGCTACAAACCGACGATAATACCCAGTCAGCCCCAAAAACCCCCGAAGCTCCCTTATATTCTTCGGTGTTGGCCACTCTAACATGGCCTTAATCTTCTTCTGATCAGCTTCAACTCCCTTGGCCGTTAACCAATGGCCTAAGTATTCAATTCGATCCTTCGCAAGATGACATTTCTTCTAGTTAGCAAAAAGGCAATGCTGTCTCAACAGTTGAAATACCACAGTGAGATGCTCTAGATGTGTTTCCACGTCTTTGCTGTACACAAGAATGTCGTCAAAAAATACTAGCAAGAATTTACGTAAATAAGGTCGAAAAACCTGATTCATAAGGGCTTGGAACGTAGCGGGTGCATTGGTGAGGCCGAAGGGCATGACTAGGAACTTGTAATTGCCCTCGTGTGTTTTGAAAGCTGTCTTGCTCACATCTTCATCCCGCACCCGGATTTGATGGTACCCAGATTTCAAGTCTATTTTAGATAAGATACTCGCTCCATTTAGCTCATCCAGCAGCTCATCAATCATGGGGATAGGGAACTTATCCGGTACAGTAGCTCGGTTTAAAGTGCGATAGTCGACGCAAAACCGCCATCCCCCATCCTTCTTTTTTACCAAGATAACCGGATTGGAAAATGGGTTGGTGCTAGGTCTTATAATGCCCGAAGCTAGCATGTCATCACCAATCTTTCAATCTCGTTTTTTTGGGCATGTGGGTAATGGTATGGCCTCACATTAATGGGATCTGTACCTTCTTTCAACTGGATCCTATGGTCTATTTGTCGCATTGGGGGCAGTTCGTTGGACACATCAAATATATCACTGAATTCCTGTTGTAGTTGTTCAAACTCTGGTTGGAAATCTTCCACTGAATCTGTCACTACTAACTCTCGGTCAGCCTTCGAAATGCCCATGGCTCTAAAATTAACTAAAAATCCTTGATCGTTCGGTTGCCACATTTTAACTAATACCTTCAAGGATATTTCCATTATGGTCAGCGAAGGATCCCCTTTTAAGATTACCTTGGTGTCCTCGACAACAAAAGTCATGGTGAGGGCTTTCCAATCCACTGTCATTGTGCTTTGCTTCTGTAGCCATTGCATCCCAAGCACCATATCCAAGTTACCCAACTCCAGCGGCAAGAAATCCTCTACTATGGTTAGGACTTACAGACCCACAGTGATGCCTTTACACATGCCTCGGCCTTGCACCGCTTTTCCGGACCGCAAATGACCCCATAATTTGTTGTTTCAGCCATGGGTAAATTGAGGCTCTCTACCAGCTTCAGGGAGATAAAATTATGGGTGGCTCCACAATCCACCATGATCACTATTTCTTTGTCTTCCACAGTTCCTTTTACCTTGAACGTACTCGGTGCTGTCAAACCTATAACGGAGTTCAGTGATAATTCTACCACCGGACTGACCTCAACCATTTCTCCCTCGTGCATACTGTCTTCCATCTCAATATCTTCTAAATCGTCCGCGACCACACAGAGGCGAAACTCTTTGTTTTTGCAACGATGACCTTTGCTAAATGGTTCGTCGCATCGACAACACAACCCCTTGTCACGTCGTGCTTGCAGTTCAGAATCTGTCCACCTTCGAAAATTGTTTTCTCGCCGTTCACCATTCCCTCGCGACGTTCTGTGGGTCGCTCGACTGATTTAAATTCACGGGAATCCTCTCAGCCAATGTCACGATCTTAGTCGAAGGGATTTCCGAAATTTTTGGCACATGCTTTTGGGCCAGTTTCCCATCCTTAGCGTATGGGCCTTGCGAAGCCCTAGCTATATCCAACTTCTCTTCAGCTAATTGGGTCGCGTCCATCATATCCTCCAAGCCCACGACCCGCATTGCAAATACTCGGTTCTAATAACTGGATCCAACCCGTTTGTGAAGGTCCCTACCAAAACGTCTTCCGCCATTTCTGGTAACGGCGTCGATAACTCTTCAAACCACTGCAGATACTCTCCCATCGAGCTCTCCTGTTTTATTGCCAAGAATCGCACGCAACTCGTTCCATGTTCCCTATTACGAAAACGATTGTACATTCTCTCTTTTAATTCCTTCCATGATCGGAAACGCTTCCTATTCTCTGCCCAACGAATCCAACACAGGCCCTTCCCTTCCATACTGACTATTGCGATTTTCAACTTCTCTTGCTCATTCAGAAGGTGCATCTGAAAGTAGTGTTCCGCTCTATAAATCCAACCATCCGGGTCTTTTCCATTAAAAACCGGCATCTCCAGTTTTTTAAATTTTATCCGATCTTGCCCTGCCCCTGTTTCTAAAGTCAGAGAGGTTTCCCCTTCCTCGTCTCCTTCGACCAAGTCTTCAGTTCGAATTTTCCGTTTTCCAGTGCTCACTCTGATCAGTTTAGATCCTCCCGGCTGTCTCTGGCGATCCTCATACATTTCGGTTAACATGGCGTGCATTCTTTCCATCATCTTCTCCAGGACAGGTATTCGTTGAACCTCTCTTTTTTGATTGCTTCGATCTCAGCTTCCGAAGCATCCAAGCACTCTTTGATTAGTTTTTGCGTCATCTTCTTCCACCTCTCCAGGGTGTCGATTCGCTCTGATACCCAATGTTAAGCTTCTATCCAACCTATAGATAAATCAGCCAAACAACACACACAACCACTCCATTTCCAGCAGAATACACAGACAGATATATTAAGCGAGAGGATAGCGGTATATATATATATATATCTTAAATAACAGTTCACCAGCCACGAAAGAGTATCTAAACTAGGGGATTGAGCCAAATAAGAGGGCTGCACTCTCCGCCATGAACAAGGTTCACACAAAATGCATAATCACAAAGATGATCAACTCTAACATAAAATGCTCATATATAAATTCCTACGTTCCTGCTGCCACGCGTCATGAGGACCACTGGCCATCCTAACTACCATGCTGTCTAGGTGGAATTCTCCTTTTTACCCATTCTCTTGTAAACTTGAGTGATTGGAGGCCTAGCAAATACTCTCTAGTTTGAATTTTGATCCCGAAATGTCGTTAACACACTAACCATATCATAGAAGAGCAGAGAAAAAAACATAAATATTTATAGGGTTTTGTATATATTATGCAAGATGAACAATTTTCTATTACCTTTGAACTTTTCATGAACAAAATACAACAAAAATAAAAAAAAAGGAGAAGAAGAGAAAGACTTCAATCCTCAAGAAATCTGACACAAAACCCAGAATTTTACCTTCTGAGCAGAAGCTAAAAACGAGCCTATAAAACCCAGAAAAACCAGTCTGCATGCAGTACCCTTAAAACGGTTAATCGTCCAAGTTTCTTCATATTCCACAAACTGATGTATTGGAGGCGGGAGAAAGGCCCAAACCTAATTTACAAGTTCCAATGTTTGGGCTAGAATCTAGAGACATTGAAGTTGCACAAGATTTTTGGCTTTCATAAACCGTAAGCCCAACCACATAAATGCTTAAACAAATGAGAAGCCCAATCCACAACTTCAAAATAAAATATGAGAGAAAATGCTTGAGTCAAAACCACGAAGCAACAGTTCTGTTTCTACGTGTTCAGATTAAGGTTTAAGGTTTCTTTGAGTAAAATTGCTCATTATGAACTCTTTTGAGACTCTGAATAACATTTCAAACCAAGTTCTATCTTTGGAACCTTGTTTTTATTATTTCATGAGTTTGTCTTAGGTAGAGTTCTGCCTGTTGATTTTGTTTGTTGTATGATGGTATGTTAGACATTACATATTTTATTGATGTTATGTATATATATGACTTGTATGATCTATTTATGAATTTATTATATGTTACTGAAAAGAAGAAGACAAACACAAGGAATATGTGGAAGAATAATCCAAATAATACAAAGGGAAGAATATATATAGGCTTCAACAAGGCCTAAGAAATAAGGTAATAGAACTAAGGTACAATAGATTACAAAAATACCCTTGAGACTATAAACAATCAACTAGTCCCTTGTTTCCAACGCTCCTCCTCAAGTTGGAGCAAAAATGTCAATTAAACCTAACTTGCTTAAACAAGAGTCAAAGTTCGGCTTGTGTAACTCTTTAGCGAGAACATCAACAATTTGTTGATTGAATGGAATGTATGGAATACAGATACTGTCATTATCAAGTTTCTTCTTTGTAAAATGTCTGTCAGTCTCCATGTGTTTTGTTTTGCTAGGGGTCATTGTCGGTAGGCCTTCTTCTTCGTCTAAAGTAGGTAAATCGATTGCTCCCCGTTTTTAACGATTTTCACTTCAACGCTTACGTTCAGATCATGTTTTCTTCTGTGTTTGAAATTTTGGGTGGGTTATTCCCTGATTTTTCCTCAAATGTTGACGTCATTTTCTCTTTCAAATTAGGTTGAACAATCTCTAAATTGAAAATGTTTTCATCATTTTTATTCCCACAAGCAATGTCTTCTTCTTTGCGGTTTATACTGTAATGTTCCCGCTTCTTTGAGTTTATTTCTTCCTTATCTTCTTAACTCGGCTCTTTTTCTTCAAATGTTGGCATGCTATTTTCATAGTATCTTCTTTGGTAAACTTGCCTTCTTGGTCGTTCTTGGATAATCAATGACAAATTTTGGACATGTTTTGGAGGAATTTGTTGTACATTCAAATTCTGTCTTTGTTGGGTGTAATTTGTGATTCTTGGTCGACTTTTTCCAATTTGTGGTTGTGGTAAACCCATATTGTTTTCTATTTCATCAAGTGCCAAGGACATGCGTTCAAGTGAACAAAAGATACCATCGATAGTGCTTTCGATTAACCGCAAGTGTCGTATCGATGCCTTTGATGATAGGACGTTGAATTGTCTATCATGTGTTTTGTTAATGGGTAGTGATCATAGTTATGCAGAAATGCTGTCAAAATTTTCAGAGCACCTTAACTGTTAATATAATTCAGTAAAAGGGTAGTTTTGAATTTTGAGTAATGGCCCCTGGCTTAGTTTAGTGTGAAAATTTGGAGACGTTACCAATTGCTTTTATTTTGTAGGATCTAGAGGAGATAAGGTGGGAATGGCTATGGAAGGAGTTGCTTCTATTGCACTTCTGCCTTGCGGCTCGGTATCTGGCCACTTCATTCAACTTCCGCACTCCATTTGCTACGGCCTCCATGGCACTGGTATGCTTCACATCCATTTCCCCAACTCTCTCTCTGCCTTTGATTCTTTTAAATTTCTGAATGATTTCTTAGAAAGACCATTTTAAGTATAACTATGAATTATGGTTTTTGGTTTTGATGTTTATGTGATAGACCTCCAATATTATTCCAGTACAGCAGAAGAAATGAAATAAGAGAAAGGATTAGTGGGAGTGGCATTATGGTAATAAATGGCTTTTAGTAGTAAGTTTGTTAGAAGTCTGTTATGTTAGGGGAAGGCCAGTGTGAGTTAGTATAAATAGTCTTTGGGCGGGAAAATAGGGGCTATGTGATATTTGAGAGTTTAGATGGCTTATTCTTCTTGAGAGGAGAAGACAAGAGAGAAATTGTAATTGAATTGCGCCTCACTCAATTCAATCTTTACTGTAACCGACTACATACTATCAATAAACTACAGAAAGTATCTTTGAATATCCCGGTACCTATCATTATGGAAACACTCTAAAATCAAGTTTTGGAAAATCTTTTCTCAATTGATGATAGAAAGCATTTGTATAAGGCATTACAAAAAGTAGCGTTGAGGCTTTAAGGTCTAGGTTTAATTTGTTTTGGTGCTCATCTTTATTATTTGTTATTGGAGGTCTTTCAGTTGATGTATAGCTATGAATCATGGTTTGTGGGTTTGCTAGTTTATGGAAATACTCTTTAACAAGGTTGAAAAGTCGACTGTAGCAAACTGGTTCGGTAAATTGAAGGTTGGATGAAAGCATTGGGTTTTGGGTTTTGTAATCTTGGTAACCCTTTTGTTTGTTTTGCTTTTGTTTTTGCTTTTGGTTTCTTTTTCCCTAGAATACTAGAGGCCAAACGAATACTTAATATTTTAGAATTCTACATATGTTGAAGGTAAGGATTGAACTGAAGATCTCTGTAGGTCTGTCGCGTACTTGATCTGAACACTCTTTGTATGAATTTTGGTCATAAATAACATGTTTTAAGTTCCTCTGGTGGCATGGTATTTAATTTTCACGACCCTTTGTAGTCTTGAGAGGAACTTGCCTATAAGCTAGAAATCTTTCTAGAATCCTTTGCTACTCACAAATATGGCAAACTTAACAAATGATTCTAGCAAAGAGCTTCAATTTCATATTCCAGCAAAGAGCTTCAATTTCATATTCCAGCAAAGAGCTTATAATTAGAGCAATAAATGACAATCATAAGGAGCTAATCAATGGAGGAGATATGAGATCCTACAATATGGAATTGAAGCTCTTCAAGTTGAAACCAACTCAAATTAAGCTGATGTTGAAATTCAATGAAAGACCACTTGAAGTCAAATCAATCATGAGGCGATCATTATGCAACAATGACCAATGATGAAATAGAGCTAGAAGTCTTCTCGAAGGCACTAAATGATTACTTCCAAATTAAGCCTTCAAGCCAAAGTGAAGAGTTGATCAAAAGCCACCTTTTGATCCAAAAGACATTTACAGATTCATTCACAATATTTATGAATTATATTCTAATTTAATTTCATGTATTTACAATTATGAGAGTAATTAAAGGAGATTAGATGAATTTAGACAATTAGGTGAAGGGTGTGTTCTTTCATAGTCTTTTTCATTTAGTATATATAGCGTTGTATTTCTCGCATTTTAAAGAGGAGAAGAAGATTGAATTTGAAAATGTAGAATCTTGGTTTTTAAACCTTAAAAAGCTTTTAAGCTTTGTATCTTGCGATAGAAAGACATGAATATTTGGAGCATTCAAGTGAGAATTGATTTGTCCTGTTTGTAAAGTGCTTCGAAGATTAAAGGTTGATGGGAGTTTCAAAACTTTGTCCGATCTTTAGTTATTAGATCATCTAAGTAATCTGCTATCTACCCTTCCTTAGGAGTTCTCATATAAAATTGGTTTTGGACTCTTCGAGTTGAGTTATTTGGGTCTTGTTTTTCAAAATGGTTCTTAGATCCGGTGCCCGGAGGGTTCATATCAGAAAGACCTTGGATATTTAAATTCATTTACACAACAATTTCTGAAGTCTAAAGGCAAAACAAAAAACAGGAGAGTGCTCAAATTATCTTAAATATCTATAGTAGGAGACACTAGGGATGATTTTCACATTTGACAAGCTTAAATATCACAAACTCCGAAGAGGTGCAATCTGGACAGACACTATTCACAATTCTGTACACTTCCTTTTTTTGTTGTTGGTTCCCATACAATGTCATCTTTCAAACTACATTGCTTTTCCTGCATCATCTTCATTCCATTCTCTTCTTGAGCTATGAAAGTCTCTTGAATCTTCTTTGCCATTTTGTAATAGCTCCTTCAGTTATATTAAATTGATCAATTTTGGGTTTACATCATCCTTTCAGAATGCTTGGTTTTTCTATTTTTCCCCTGCCTAGTTTATCTTGCTGTTGCATAATCTTTAAGTTGGTCGATAATTTTGGTGTGAAATCTTTGTCTTCCAGAATTGGAATGTGAAAGAGAGTGCAGCAGGGGTGAGGATTACCGTTTGATCAAGCTCACAATTACGAACTACAATGTGATATATTTGCCTCCTTTTGCTTCTTTCTTCTAAGCTGCTAAAATTTTGTTCTCAATCAGCAACTTTTAGTAAGTTGTTTGTTGACATTCCTATCGTTTTACATCTCCATTTCCATTTGTGTCTTACTGCTAGAACAAGCAAGAGCGAACCGTTGTTGTTGAATGTAGAGGCCATGATGCTGCGCGGTTTCACAGCATTGTTCATGCTCATGGGTAAGTCCCAAGTATTGCAATAATTAACTTACTTTTCAATTCATCATTTGATGAGACATTCAAGAATTCTAGCCTTTTGCAGCATCTTATGTCCAATTAATCTTCTTTCTGCTTCACGTTTCACCTAAAAGAGATGGAAACACATTATCGGCTGTTCATATTCCTCACCATTTTGAATGTTTGAGCTATTTTTCAAATCAAACAGTTAACTATCACCGTTTGCTAAATTCTACTTTTAGAACCTAGTATGACTTGTCATGGACGCTCTGAATCCATTGGCTTCTTGTTTGAGTTGATTAACATTGATGTGATGAACATCAGTAAGTTCCCCTCGTATATGTAGACAGTTGGGAAGAGGATGTAGTGAGCATGGTTGAAAACAAACACGGAAAGAACGAGATTATGGTTTCCTTCGAGTGTCAGATGTTGAAGTCTGAGAAAGCAGCCGAAGATCACATCAGACAGTTTATGCCCAAATTAGTAGGGCAAGACGCTGTTGGTACGTGTAGCCAAAATTTTCAATATACCAACTTTAGTACGAAGCTTGTTTTTACAGTTTCATGAAGTAAAGAGATCCTCTTCTTTCAAGAAGTTTGAGCCTCATTGCAATCTGATTGAATGTCTTATAATTCACTGTGATAAAAACAAGTTATTTAGTGATAGTTTATAAAAGAGAATAAGAATTAAGCTAGCCTTGTGCATCGCCCCAGGAGGTAAGACATGGTCAAAAGTCCAATTTTTACCTTCACATTCTTGAACTAAAATAACAATAATAACAGAAGCCGTAGTCTAGAATCTTCCCATCTTGGAATGATGAAAATGTGCTGAGTCTCACAATCTGTGTACTACATACTTTGGCAATTTTGTTTCTGAGTGAAGCTTTGAATGGACAGTTAACGTGGGGCCAATGAGCATCGGAGGATTGGATTTTGAAGCAGAGGAGCCGCCAGAAGAGTGATGAAACCATTTGAAGCATTTTCAGTTTGAAAGAAACACATTCCTGATCAAGTAATGTAGTTTCTCTTTAAATTTTTGGCTTCTAGATTAAGGTCTTTAACCGAGAATGGCTACTGAATGTTGTTTGTCTAAGAGATTTTTCTCTTGTTAGACTTCTATTATTATCTGAGAGAGTGATTATCTGTGCTCGTTCCAAAAATTAGTTTAATGAGCTAAAGTGCAGAGGCCAAATTCAGTACTTGGCTACTAGGAATCTTTTGGTCTGGAGGAAGACTTTTGCAAACCAGAGAATCGTATTTACAAACTTGTATAGATAAGATATAAGATGTATAAAAAGAACACTCCCAAGTTATTTGAGCAATTTGAGGCAACTAAGGATCCGTTTGATAATGGTTTCGTTTCTTGTTTCCTAAAACAAAAGAAACAAAAACAAGAATTTGTTTTATAACTATTGAAAATAGAAACAAAAAACATACAAATTTACGTGGAAACTCGAGTATCGGGAGAAAAATTACGACATTTTTATTTTTATTATTTTTTGATAATGATACAATAGGTACAATAGGGGAATAAATAGAAAAGTACAAATAGATAAAAAAAAGGAAAGAATATTTAGGGCTAATCTTTCAATGAGCTAACCCACTAATTCTAACACTCCCCCTCAAGTTGGGATGTAAATATCAATGAGGCTCAACTTACTAACACAAAAGTTGAAATTTGGTCTGAGAAGCTCTTTGGTGAGGGCATTAGCAACCTGTCGGCTTGAAGGGATGTATGGAATGTATATGCTCCAACTGTCAAGTCTTCTTTGATGAAATGTCGATCAATCTCGACATGTTTAGTTCTATCATGTTGAACTGGGTTGTTAGCAATACTAATAGCAGTTTTATTATCACAAAAGAGCTTTAATGAAGTCTCACATTCCTGATGAATATCAGATAAGATTTTCTGGAGCCAAATTTCCTCACATATTCTCAAACTCATAGCTTTATATTCGACCTCATCACTGCTCCTGGCCACAACACTTTGCTTCTTACTCCTTCAAGTTAAAGATTGCCCCAAACAAAGGTACAATAACCCAAGGTAGACTTTCTGTCAACAACAGATCTTGCTCAGTCCAAGTCAGTATATTTCTCAATGGTCTTTTTATCTGTCTTTCTAAACATCAACCCTTTATCAAGTGTCATTTTAAGTATCTCAAAATTCGGTTGACAGCTTCCATGTGTTCCTCATAGGGAACCTACATAAACTGGCTGACAACATTCACAACAAAGGAAATATCAGGATGAGTATGAGATAAGTAAATTAATTTATTGATAAGGCGTTGATATTGTTCTTTATCAACTGGAACTTGATCATCAAAGTTTCATAGTTTACAATTGAATTCAATAGGAGTGTTAGTAGGACGACATCCCAACATACCTGTCTCGGTTAACAAATCAAGGGTGTATTTTCTCTGAGACACGGAGATGCCTTCTTTAGATATGGTCACCTTCATTTTAAGGAAATATTTTAGATTTCCCAAATCATTGATTTCAAATTCATTACACATTCTTTACTTAAGTTGACTAATTTCTGCTTGATCATCTTTAGACAAAACGATGTCATCCATATAAACTATCAAAACTGCAATCTTCTCTGTCTTGGAAACTTTTGTAAATAAAGTATGATTGGAGTGTCCTTGACCTTGGGACTTGGCAAAGATAGTGAATCTTTCAAACCATGCTTTGGGTGACTATTTCAAACCATATAAGGATTTTTGGAGTTTACAAGTCTGTTGATCAAACTGGCTTCAAAGCCAGGCGGAGGCTTATGTAGACCTCTTTTACTAGATCTCCATTTAGAAAAGTATTTTTAACATCCAGCTGATATAAAGGCCAATCTTTGTTTACAACAACAAAAAGGACTCTTACAGTATTCAACTTAGCAACAGGAGAAAAAATTTCTGAATAATCATCAACATAAGTCTGAGTAAACCCTTTTGCAATTAACCTTGCTTTGTACCTGTCAAGTATTCCATCTGCTTTGTATTTGAGAGCGAACACTTATTTTCATCTCACGGGCTTTTGTCTTTTGGGTAAAGCACAAATATCCCAAGTGTTATTTTTTTCAAGAGCTTTCATTGCTTCCATGACAACATTCTTCCGTTCAGGACACTCTAAAGTAGTGTGAATATTTTTCGGTATTGTGGTAGAATCAAGGCTGGTAGTAAAAGCTCTGAATTGCGGTAAGGAGTGCTTTGTACAGGACCTAGTACCTTTTCTTAGGGCAATAAGAAGATCAAGAGAAGGATCATACTTGCTAGTATTTCCAGAATGGTTCGACTTAGTTTCGTTTTTAGTATGTTTAGTAGCAACCTTGTTCTCATCAATCTTGTCCTTTCTGTTGATAATGACCTCATCAATATTGCCCTACTCACCCATATCTTCCAGAACAACTGTTTCGGACCTGTCAATCTCACCTGCCTTACTGTTGGTATGTGAGTCAGTTGAATTCGTTTCAGACCTATGTTATTCTCACTCATTTTGTTATTACTATGTGAGTTAATGGAATCAGTCATACCTTGATCTCTTATTGGTTTAGAATCCTGGACTAGAGCCGTCTGAACAATAGGAGGCTCGACTCCCTTTTTGAAATTCCTTTTATAGTAGGTTTTTCAGGGGACTTGATTTGTGGGTAGGACTGTACTATGAGAGCTAGGGTCATGTAAGGTAACCACAGTAGGACAAGTAGACTCTAAGGGAAACATATAGTTAGACTCTTCAGTCACACTCTCCCCCTAAAGTAGGCTAATGGAAAAAAAAGGACAATCTTCAATAAAAGTGACATCCATGGTAACGAAGTACTTATGTGAAGATGGGGGGAAACATTTATAGCCTCATTGGTGCAAAGGATACCCAACAAACACGCAAGCTTGAGTTCTATGAGTGAATTTAGTTTGGTTAGGACCATGGCTATGGACATAGGCAGTGCATTTGAACACCCGAAGGGGAACATTAGGGATGAGACACTTGGAGGGATAAGATTCTTTGAGGCAATTTATCAGTGTCTGAAAGTGAAAGATACGGGAGGGCATGCGGTTGATGAGATGAGTGGTAGTGAGAATGACATCACCCTAGAGATAGGAAGGAAGAGAAGTTGACAACATAAGGGAACGAGCAACTTCCAAAAGGTGCCAATTTTTTCTTTCGGCAATCCCATTTTTTTTAGAGGTGTAAGCACAGGAACTTTGATGAACAATTCCTTTAGAGGATAAGAACTCGTCAAGAGAGTGGTTTTGAAACTCACGACCATTATCACTCTGCAGGATTGCAATATTTATATTGAATTGCGTTTCTATGGTGATTGAAATCCTGAAATGTGGAGGTAACTTTGGACTTGTCGAAGATGAGGAAAGCCTAAGTAAGACGAGTATGGTCATCAATAAAGGTCACAAACCATCGTTTTCTCAAGGAGGTAGTGACCTTGGATGTTTCCCAAACATCACTATGGATAAGAGTAAAAGGTCGAGTTGGTTTATATGATTGCGAGGAAAACGAGACTCGGTGTTGTTTAGCTTTTATGCACACATCACAAGCTAAGGAAGAAACATCAACTTTAGTAAAAGAGATGAAGGAATAGGTATTTCATATATTTAAAGTTGGGATGGCCTAAATGGAAATACTACAAATCTTTTTCAGAAGTGGAAAAGTAGGAAGATGAAAGACTCGTCCTAGAAATGCTACTAGAGGAGGCATTATCATCAAGCAAGTAAAGACCCCTATTGTGTCAGGCAGTGCCAATCATCCTCCTCAAGCTCAGGTCCTGAAAAGAAACAGACTCAGGTAAGAATGTTGCTTTGTAGTTTAATTCACGAGTAATCTTGCTAATCAACAAAAGATTATATGAAATTCGTGGTACATGCAACATATTGTGTAATGAGAGCTCGTAAAAAAAAGAAATTTGCCCTTTCCCGACAATGGGAGCAGGAAGTCATCAACAATTCTTATTTTCTCATTCCTACCACACGGAATGTAGGACACAAAGTGTTAAGAGGAATTGAGTTAAATAATCTGTGGCACTAGAGTCCTAGATCCAAGGATTCTTACCATCAATACTAATGAGAGACTAAAAGGCTAAAGTATACCTGACTGGACAATAGCTCCAAGTGTGGTAGGACTAGCATTCACATAAGAAAAGGATAAAGTAGGGAACGAGTTTATCAGATTCTCATAATACATTGGTATAGTGTTGGATGTCGTCCCTAGGGCAGCCTCAATTGCTGCAATGTGTTGTCGAAGCCCTTTCAGTTACTGTTGAGATATTCTCAAAGAAGAGGAAGCTTGCACGTTAGGGTTGGAATGTGCCCAAGGTTTACCAACTTTAAACATTGAGTGAATTTGAGGGTTCTTAACATCAAGATGATAACTAAGGTCAGTGGGTGGCAGGACATACGAATTTGACTGCAGAAGCGGTGGTGGCCGGTTGGAACTAGGTGATAGCACATGAATCGGCACGTGGGGGACACTACAAGCCACAGATGAAGACGTGGGTGGCACAGTTAGGTCGGCTGACAACGTCTTAACAAGATGGGCCTGCGCGTTAGCTCTGATAGTGGTGTGTGGACTTCCAACGACGGCGTGTCGCTGGTTTCTGGTGGGCTTGGACGATGAGAAATTATGCAGAATTATGTTTCTCGGTGTTTTCTGAATGTGGCGGATCCATTTTTTCATCGTAGCGTTGATCCAAGCATCGAAGACGACAACAACAGCAGTACTAAAACTGGCGGCTGTCCTCTGTTGTTTGATTTCCATCATTAGTTGTGTTGTTTAGGGTTTGTTCAATGTCCTGCTTTGATACCATATTGAAAGTAGAAACAAAAAACACATAAATTTACGTGGAAACTCGAGTATCGAGAGAAAAACCACGATATTGTTCTTTTTATTATTTTCTGATGATGGTACAATAGGTACAAGAGGAGAATATATCGAAAAGTACAAAGAGATAAAAAAAAGGAGAGAATATTTAGGACAAGTTTCCCAATGGATTAAGTCCACTAATTCTAACAATAACTATTTTTTGTTTCTCTCGATAATATTTCGTGATGCGCTTTGGATTACAACTTGGAAGTCTATTTATAAAATCATCCCACTTATGTGAGGGAAATATATTTCAAATGTTATTGTTCATGTCTCATACATAAAAAGTCAAGTAACAAAAAATGATCCTTACATATTACCCTACACAAAATACAACTCAAAAAATTTATAATACCCTACACAAAATGCAATTCAAAAGATTTATAATGTCTTGCACAAAATGCTATTTCTATAGTTAAGTATTCTCACAAAAGATCTAATATATCATTCGATCCAACACGATGATCAACCTATACTATCCATTAGTTACAAAAAGGTAATAGGACTTTGTACAATTCTTGGTAATGACATTCTTGGGCTTTGTACAATTGTTCTTTCATCAGCCTACAAGAAAATTATGAACAAAATGAATAATTAAGTTTATACACAAAGATTTTAGTTGAAAAAGTTAGTTAGAAGTTAAAAGTTAAAGAATGTACATACTTAAAATAACTTTGTCAAGAGGTCATGCTACTTTACTTCCAACAACATCCTCAATGTATGTCATCTCTGAGTTAGGTCTCCATAAAAATGCATTCGACTTCTTTGGCAAGTCCATCAAACTCTAACAGCATGAGGATCGAGAGGAACATGGTGAACAGTAACTTTAGGATCATTCGAGGACTATCAACCTTTAACAACCACCTCTGTTGTACCACCCCAATCTAGCAATGTGCACTTGCAGAAAGTATTGTTATTAATACTCTCTACCAACAAGGCAATATAAAATGCAATATTAAGCATAATGAGCTAGTTATAACGATCCGAAATAAAATATTAGAATTTAACAATTAAAGACCTTACCGGAGGTGAAGTTCCAATCGGGTTAGTAGCAACATTGTTAACTAGTTGATTATTTATAGCATTAGAATGTTGCTTGCTTCCATTATCCTAAAGTTAGAAAATAGAAAAATAATGTATACAAGTTAAAAAGTTAGAAATAAAGAATATAAATCTATGTTAAAGTATGCAATGAAACTTCATACTTGTGATTTAAGAACGTGAGATATTAAAGATCTCATTCGAGACATTTCAACCTCCATCTTCTCACACTTTTCTTCGAGTTTGGCATAATGACCATCTTTTTTAGACAATAAAGAAAACTTTGATGTGGTGACTCTAAAGCCAAATGCTCTAATATAACCCCGATCAGGAATAGGAACCTTACTTATTGCATCGTTTGCCACATCTTTTGAAGAAGTATTTCTCCCTTCATTGTCCATTTCGTTGATACGCTCCTAAATTACATAAATGCGTAAATACAAAAATGTAGTCTATTATTTTTACATTACCAATGTTCCTAAAAAATCATAATAAACATTAACACATTGTAAACTAACAACTAACAAAAATATCTTTAAATGTTTCCTTTTCCACAACCCCCACTTCTTTTCCATATCTTTAAAGGTCTCTAAACTAGTATGTTCTAGACGAATAACAATTTGACATTTAGTAGATATTTCAAAGTTCAAGAATATAAACATAAAACTATTCATACTTAATTATGCTTTTTTTTCTTTCTAAATTCAAATCCCAGGATATACATCTCATTCTTCACAGATTTGCTAGCAACATTACTTTTTCCAACATTATACATTTCATTCTTCATAGATTTGCTAGCAACATTACAGTATTACACAATATTTCAGATAGTGTATATAACAAATGGTAATGTATCAACAAATTAAATACTAAGAAAGGTAAAAAAAAAAATAGTGCATAAGAAGCATAAGAAAGACTACTAAATGTACCAGGAAATTAATAGTGCATAAGAAAGACTACTAAGAAGCATTTATTCCCTCACACCCCAATTCCATGGAAAAATGAATAAATTCTCTTCAAACTTGATCAGTACTTCTTTTGTACGCCATTAACTCCAAAATGGATATGTCTGTACATGAAATTCTCTCTATATATACAGCAAAATATAATATATATATATATATATATATATATAATGCCTCTGACCTTTGGGTTTTCTATGAGAACCGAACTCATTTAACTCAAAACTGATGTTTTGTCAATTTTCCTTAGGAAGAAGAAGTCAATAGAATGAAGACACAGTGGTTTGTTTTTGGCATTTTTGGTTGTGTTATGTAAAGCGACAATGCAACTAACATACTTCAAAAACTCAAAAAAATATAATCCATACAGCCACTCAGACAACCGTGTAACTACACAAAATAGAATTTATAACAGAAAAATAATGCTCCTAATCACAACACATTCAACTTTAAAATCTAAAATTTTTAAAGGATGGCATATCTTTCTTATTTCTGCAATGATTGTTTATTTCAGGCTTGAATCCACGTGGTTTTTCTACTAGACATATTATCCTTATATATTTATAAACTCTTTTTACTATTTCTAACCATTGTGAAACTATATAAGCATGGTTTTCACATGGACAAAAGATTCATTTCCATTAACTTTAAACTTGAAACTAAGATCTGATTTATGGAAATTGTGAAATTATATGACGTCATCAAAATTTGTTAGTTGAAGTATAAATTAATTTATCAGTCTGTCATTTTCAATCTTCTAGTAGAAAACAAACACTGCAGATATGTTAGAAGAAGTAGTACAGTATGTCAAATTCCTTGAAAAGAAAATTCAGGTATTCAACCGAATTAACCAGATGCTATCTTTAGATTCATCTATGACTACAAGTTTATATGAAAACTATTAGAGCCTAAAAAATTCTCTTCGGTTATTACTTCAAATGACATCAATTTGGGAACCTAATATGTAACGTAGTTATATCACTTTGCTTCAAGTTATAGGTTGTAAAGTTACTACTGAAGTTCGTGAAATTTATACAAACTGAATTGTCTTGAAACCCGACAAGAACTCATATCTAACATATGCCTAAATCGGTTGCTGAACATACAAAATAGATCTTATAGTCATTGAGTTGCTGAAAAGCCACTGAGTTGCTGGATTTTGTTATAGAAACAAATTTTCGTATTTTTATATATTGATAAGGGCTATTATGTTGTAGAAGCTTCCTTTTACTTTGATCTTAAATCTTTAGAAATCTTTAAATGATGCTTCTAATCACAACAACACATTCAACTGAAAAATCATCATAAAGCATATGAAGCATACTCTAACGTTCATTGTGCAACATTTAAGTTAACAGGAGTTCCATCTTTCTTCCTATGGGCTTTAGTCCATAATGCGACCCTTGTCACTAATGACGAGTCTGTAGAATTATTTTTTCTTAAAAATTGCAATTTAGTTAGATATAACATTAGATTTAAGAACATCATTATGTTTTTACTTTAGAATAACGAATACCATATCTTCTGCCAGTTGAGCATAACCCTTACGGCTAGATGTATGTGGAAGTTGCCTCTTCTTCATTGATTTAAATTTTGTACTTTTAGCTTAATCAAACACAAATGGATTAATCATCAAATATAAATTTTACTTGTATGTGTCTTTTAAAACAAATGGCCGTATTGGCTTACCTTGAACCGTGCACTCTTCTTTTCTTTCACAAAGTCCATCTAATCTTGCATAGATTGTATATTGGATGACTTCATTTTATAAAGCTCTTTATTGTTGGAAGTTGATTGAATTTGTTTCACCATTCGTGATTTTCCAGCTCTCCACAATCTTCCCATCTTTTGGAAAAAAATATCTTCTTTGCCAATCTTCTTTCACATTGTATGTTAACTACAATATTCCAAATAATTCCAAGTGTGTATGATTAATAAAACATACTATAATCAATCAAATTATGTAAAAAGAAAAAAGAAAAGTACTTACTTGAATTGATGTCCATAAGATTTCCTTGTATCTTGTTGACAATTTTCTCCAATTATTTAAAGTCATAGGCACTACCTTTCACAAGTGGACCTAGAAATGAAGACAATCCAACTGAAGCTTCACCAATCGGTTGTCCAAACTTGTTAAATGTTATATTCACTTTATCGCACTCCTCAGTTGCAATGGTTTTCATCTTTGTAGGACCTCTATGCTTTTTTGGGAGTTGTTGCTTATTTGGTTCAACTTGGTTTATATCCTCACCTATTTCTTGTGATACCTCTACAATTGGTGAAACTTGATCCCTAGAAGCCAACCTTTGAAGAGCTCCTCTTGTATGAGATGCTGACGAATCAAATGGTATAGGTGAACTCAGAGTTGTGTGGGTACTGGTAAGATTATCTTGATCATTTAGTGGCTAAGTTCCAGGTGTTGTGAGAGTAGTTCCTTCTTTTTCATTTGTTTTGCTATTATTGTCATTCTCACTCATTTGTAACCCTCTTGAAAAAGATTTTAAGCTCTTCTTAGAACGCCTCTTTCTTGGTGCTTTCAAATCAAAATCAAGACATCTTTTGGCAGCCATATTGCTTTCTTCTTTATCCATTGTCTGTAAAAAAAAAAAAATTAGTAATAGTTAGTGTAGGATATCAAACAAATTTAGATAGAGAAATCATGTATGGAACATATAAATAAGAACTTGTAAGTTTCTTACCATTTGAGTAGACATGGATGAACAAGAATTACTGCAAAAGATGTAAAGTATTACGCATGCATAAAATGTCTACAAATTACACATGATATAAATAAAAGCTTTTATAGACAACACGAAAGTACCACCCAAAATTTAGTGGAAGTTCAAATATGTAAATTTCAAATCAAAAATCCCTCACAATCATCTCTTGCATGACTATATTCTTCATTATATTCATCAATGTTCTTGAATAAAGTAGAATTACTTTTACTAATAAATGCATCATACTCTCCATCATCAATCTCCAAATCATGAAATCTTCTAGGTGGCGCCTTTAATGCAACATACCAATTGGATGTCTCATTCTCTCTTGAGTAAAATACTTGTTTGGGATGCAAGTATAAACGGTTCCTTACTAAATTGATGTTGGTTTTGATGTAAATTGATAAGTGTAAAACCATATTCAGCTCTTACTCCATTTAAAACATTGACCCAATCACATCTAAACAGAGGAATTTGATATACATAATAGTCTAACAAAATAATCTGGGTTAGCACACCATAATAAGAAACCATATCAACAACTTTAGCTTCATCTCTAGAACTTGATATGCATAATGTTTTTACTTGAAGAGATACACCATTGTTTTGTGTTGATATTTCAATACTCTTGACATGGAATCTTTGATCATTAACAACAAAACCAGTAAAAGGTATTACAGATTTTCTAGGTCCATTTGCAAGCCACTTTACTAACTTCGATTCATTAACGTTAGATGAATCCATTTCAATCTGTTAAATCCAAATACATGATTTAGTTGCTTTTAATAGCTTATTATTTTGGAGCTTATCAACTAAGGCATAAAAGAAATAGTTTACCATTGATTTCAACCATGATGGAAACTAACAAATCTTCTATTCGATGTAAGTAGCTCGTTCATATGCATCCTATACAATTATTGGGTTACATGTGTATTATAAAATAAGAAAAAGTAATAATCTTAGGCTTCAACTTTAAATACATACTCAACAAACGGTTCAATCTCTATAGTGTTGAATAGCACATATTTATGTTCATTCTTTAAGTCATCATCATCCATCATAATTGATATCCCTACTGATATTGAACAACCTTAAAGAATGACACTATTCTCCAATTCTACATTACGATATTCTTTATGAAACAATTCTAGCGGCTCATTAAAAAATCCACAGGAAAAGTTTACATATTCATTTGCTAAGTAACCTTCAGCAATACACCCTTTTGGTCTTGCTCGATTCCTAACATATGCTTTGAGTATCTTCATTTATCTATGTCAATAAATATATCATAATTAGAACTGAAGTTACTTCAAACTCTTATATAAGAATAAAAATGGTACCTTTCAAACGGATACATCCAACAAAATTGAACCGGTCCGCATACTTGAGCTTTACGTCCCAAGTGAACAACCAAATGTACCATAATATCAAAGAATAAAGGAGGAAAAAACCTCTCAAGAAGGCATTGTGTTTCAACAATTTCGTGTTCAATCTCTACTAATTTCTCTTTATCAATCACTCGTTGACAAAGTGTATTGAACATCAAACACAATCTCATTATTGTATTTCTTGGACCTTTAGGTAGTAATCCTGGGTAAAAATTGTTGAATTAAGAGATATGCATTTTGAAATGATAGAATTGTATCCATTTGGCAACTTTAAGTTGTACAGTCCTTTACAAAAAGATTGTTTCTCTGATTTAGATAGAGTATGTGGTGCTGTAGGAAGGTATATTTGTTTTCCTCTTTCTTGTGGGTGTAAATCGGTTCTTATGCCCATTAATTCTAAATATTTTCAAGCATCAACTCCATTCTTGGATTTTCTTTCAATGTCTAATAAAGTTCCAACAATGTTTTCACAAATGTTCTTTTCAACATGCATGACATGTATATTATGGTGTAACATTAGCTCCTATGTGAAAATGAAAAGAATAATGTTAGATGAATAAAAGATTATTTACTCAATGTGCTTCAACATAAGTGAAAATTGGACGTAATAAATGAAGGCAAATCATTAATTTCCAATGGTAAATCAAAGAAGATAGATTGTTTTATCCACATTTCCTTCTTTTGTGTACTTCGCTTCCTCTTATTGCACTTTTCCCAATGATTTTCAAAGTTTCTAAGACAGATAAATTTGATTTCCATTGACCAACTTGGGTAGAAACCTCTTTTCTACTTTTTCATCAAACCAAGATTTCTTTTTTCTATATGAATGAGAAGAGGGTAAAAATCGTCTATGACCCATGTAAGAAAATTTTCTACTATTTTTCAACCAAACTCCATGTGTATTATCTCCACAAGTTAGACATGCAGTTTTTCCTTTCGTGGTGCATCCAACGAGATTTCCATATGCTGGAAAATCATTTATGGTCCACATGAGAATGACTCTTAAATTAAAAGTCATTTTGCTAACTCTATCATAACATGAGACTCACTTCCATAATTCTTTTAAATCTTCAATAAGTGGTTGTAAATAAATGTCAATGTCGTTACCAGGTTGTTTAGGACCAAGAATTAACAATGTCAACATTATGTTCTTCTTCATGCATAACCATGGTGGCAAATTGTACGTAATAAGCATTACTAGCCAATAACTATACCTGCTACTTAAACTAGAAAATGGGTTAAAACCATCCGTGCCAAACCTTAAATTACGAGAAATCTGGCCATTTCATGTCGATTAATTCCCATGCTACTGAATCAAAAGGATGGTGCATTTTACCATCATTGCTTTTATGCTGTGAATGCCATGTTAAATTCTTAGCAACCTTGTAGGTATTAAACATGCGTTTCAACGTATATATGATAGGAAAGCATCTTAAGACTTTAGCACACACAACTTATCTAGTTCGTTTAGTACGATCATTCATCAACCATCTAGGCGAACCACAATGTGGACATGTTTCTAAGTTCTCATTTTCCTTTTGAAATAAACAACAATCATTTACACATGCATGAATCTTTTGATATCCTAAATAAAATGTTTTGAAAATTTTTCTAACATCATAAAGAGATCGTGGGATAACATTGTTTGAAGGTAGCATATCATGCAATAATTTCAATAAGTCACTAAAACTTTTGTTAGACCAACCACTCAAATCTTTAAGTTTAAAAAGGCCACCGTAGTTAACATCTTAGTGAATTTTGTACAATCGGGACATAAGGCGGTCTTTGCATTTTTCATTTTTTTTATGAAGTTCACTATCAGTACTTGAAAAGGTAGGCTCAACATTTACTTATTCTCTTTCATATGTAGATTGATACATGTTAAATACATCAAACATATCTACATCCTCAATTTCTTCCCTTATACAAACTTCCTCCCCATGATGGTACCAAATCTTATATGTTGGGTCCATTCCTTTAATTACTGGATGCTCATAAACAATATCAAAAGATGGATGACTCATGTTTCTACAATCCTTGCAAGGACACATAATTAGATCCATATTCGTTGCATCCTTCTTTACTTTCTCTACAAACTCCTATGCCCCTTTCATATACTGGTCTGTGGCTCTATAAAAAGATGCAAATGTTCATCATTAAAAATGAAAAACTACTTATTATTGATATTCTAATAAATTGTTACGTTGTTGTATCTGTTTAGATGTACCCTCTCTTTTTATTGAAACATTCTTTCTCGAAACATTATGTATACAGGTTTGGCTTCTTATAACTTGCCACTAAAAGTTGACTTTCCACTAAAAGTTGTCTCGAATTGCATTTAGAACCAGTAAAACTCTTTAAATGTATCAATATCTCTTTGAAACATGATGGAATTGACTTGAACATGAAATAGTCGCAAGAGTAGTTAAGGAGAGCAAGAACTTGCATAAGCACTCGTTGTCTCTTGTGTGTGAGTGTGTAAAAAACGCATATCTCGACGCAGCACGATATGCGTTAAGAGTTGGCCTCCATCTCCCAATGCCTTAGATATGAATTGAAAGATACTATATCTCTTGACTCTCTAATTGTCGCGTCAGATGATGTCCTATCTCCCAACGCAATTTCTCCTGATGGTGTTAAGTTGCGTGAAAAGATCCATAATTTCTTATACTGATGACTTATGTAGGGTTAAGTTTCATTTGTTATTTAGGCAGATAATTTGTTAGGAAAACCTACATAGAAAATATTTCTAGAACGTTCACTAATCGAGCAAGCTTTACCTCAAACCTCTTTTGTAAGAGTTTTCTACGCTAAATCTTAACATTTACTTTTTAGCAATTAGGACCTTGCTGCGTTCTAAATTTAGGAGTGGACAAGGTCCGAGCTAAAGCTTTTGAAACTTTTTTTAAAGATCATACGAATGTGTTTTAACAAAAGTTGAAAATAGTCAAAATTTAAGTAAATTTTAAAAAATTATTAATTCTTTTATTCAATTGAAATAAGAGCTCCAATGTTGCTGCATCTCACAAAAAATAAGAAGCAAAACTTCAATAAAATCTATGAGTAAAAAGTAAAAGTGGCAATAAGAGTTGTAGTTGAGGACAGAAACGGACTCATTGAGTACCTATGATTTTTCACTCAACACCAAGTCCTAAATAAATAAATTAAAGTTTCTTCGACACCCAAAATTCTTCAGAACTTTTAGCCATTTCTTAAAAGTTAAAAGTAAGATTTTCTAGGGAATGAACAAGGGTATTTTGAGACTTAAGCTTGCCACGTCCAAAACCTAGAAATATTTTCATAGTGGAGAGTATGTGACGAAAGTAAACCCTAATAGCAAATAAGGCTAATGGTCACTATGAGAAGATTAGTGGATGCAAAGAGGAAAGTAAGTGTGTTGAGGGTGGAATTATGCTTGGGGACAAACATTGATATGGAGCTATGCTTGAGGACAAGCGTTGTTTTAAATTTAGGGGTGTGATAACTTGTAGAAATACAAGTTATTATGGCCTTTTAGGTAGAACAATGAAGCCAGAATGCAGGATAAAGTGTCAAAACACATAACTTTCATTGCATATTTATAAAAATAAGAGAATATAACTTGCATAAGTCTCCACGCTTGTTGCGATGAAGGTTCACTAAAAGACAACAATGGTAGTTTAGTTGATGTGACTTGACAAGGCTGCTGACATGTGCAGAGAAATAGAAGCTTCTTGCCTAAAGTAGTCTCTATAAAGCCTCCATCCCTACCATGTAAACTTGGTTGATCTGAATGGACCAAACCCTAGAAAGCTCCATGAGAGCCGACAGAAATGACTAGCTTTTTCCCTTCTGTAAAAGTTCTTCCACCTCTTCTCCGGTCAACCTTTGAGTAAGAGAGCAAAGAATGCATCTCTGCATTATGTGGCTCGGCTCCTCTTCCTTTACTTTCCTTTTTTGTACTTTCATTGCAATTTTGACTTTTATATATTTCAAGGTCAAAAGACCTACATCAATCAATACTTTGCATATTTATTCACTGTCAATCTTCCATCTCTTTCCTGTTCAGTATGTGTTATAAAGAGTTTGGGTGTGATAAGTGCTTGATAAGGGATCTCTACTTATAAGGTTCATCACATTTAACCTATGCTTTATCCTATCGCCTGCTTCTCTTCGAGAGAAGGAATCAGGTGTTGTTTGCCAACTACTCGAGAGAATAAGTAACGAAGATCAAGTTAAATTTGTTCGAAGAGGGGTTAAGTGACATGCTTAGTTCTGGTGTTTGGCTTAAGGGTGTTCAAAAAGTCTGATAACTCGACCAACCAGACCACCCAACCCAAACTGTAAGGGTTGAGCTGGATTAAATTATGTTTTGAGTTGGGTTGGGTTAGGAAATTAAAAAAAATAGGTTGGGTTATCGAGTTGGGGAATTAAGGGCCCCTAGCCTGATTTAGTAATATATATATATATATATATATAAAATATTATTTGCGTGTTTTCCTTTCCTCCTAGCCCTGCGTTTGTGACTTTCTTCATCGTGTTTTCAATTTCATCTCCCACATTCATAACTTTTCTCCTCCTCCTCATCCTAATCTTCTGCATTCGTCGTCGGTCCAATAAAATATAGACGAAATCACCAAAGCCACCAACGGCAGTGAGAACGGTAGCAAGATCTATTCCACCAATGGCAACAAAAAGGTGGGATTTTTTTTATTCTTTGGCTTTGAAAATATTATTGTTTTTCGAAGGTGGGTTGATTCTTGTTGATGACAAAATATTATTGTTTTTATGAGGTTAAAGAAATGTGATTCAATCCTTTGGCCGACACTTTTAGAAACTGATATAGGTTATTAAATACAAAACTTATGCATGCTTTGACATTTAGAATTGAATGGGGGCTGAAAATTTGGTCCTACCATTACAATTAATATTGAATGAAGAAGTCTGATGATGCAGGGATACTTTGACTATCTGTTTGAATCACAAGTATTTGTTAATGAATGTGATTGATATATGATTACATCGTTGGTAATCAAGGGTGTTAGCGGCAGGGAGTTGAAATTTAAAATAGTAATAACAATAATATTTCAGCTACAAAAAATTTAATTACCAATTTAAAATATAATAACCACCATTAACAATGATTTTTCATCAAACAGTACTTGAGAGATTTCCACGTGATTAACAGTTAAGAAACAAAATCCCAACCAACTAATTGCTATCAAACCAGTAATGATGGATTATTAAGCTTCAATTATTACACATGTTTGACTATACAATGGTCCAACAAGCAATATATCTAGTAATGAAAATGGGAGACATTATAATCTTCTGTCCCCAAAACCTCCCTTTCAAATACTTCAATAATATGAATATTCATTTTCAAATGCATTGAATTATTTTATTCATCAACATCTGAAGCTTTCTTTCTTTTTAGTCCATAATTCATTTGGTTCTTTTTTATCTCATTACTATTGAAGTTCATGTTCTTTTTTTTATCTTTGTGCTTTGGCTTTTTGGCTTTCTTTTAACTTTAGGTTTTCGTATTTGATTGATCTGTAACACTTTCTTTTAGCAGTGGCTCAAGTATTTATATTTTGGTTTCTTTAAAACTCGTTACCACGAACACGATGTCAGATACTACGAAATCACCATTGTCATCTAACTTTATGGTAAGTTAAATATTTTGATAGTTAACATTTTTTTTATTTAATAATTTGATGCATTGTTTGAAATCTAAATTTTAGTTGGGGTTGGAATTAGATATGTATATGTTTTAATTAGAACTTTAGTTGGAATTAGATATTTTTATTGGTGTTGAAATCTGAATTTCATGTTAGTGTTGGAAGTTTAATTGGTGTATTGTAGGTTGGTGTTGGAATTACATATGTATGTGTTTAATTGCGCGTTGGTGCTTGAAGTTTAGATATATATATGTTTAATTGGTGTATGTTGGTATTGGAAGTTAATGTGTTTGTTGGTGTTAAAAGTTTAATTAGATGTTGATTTCATTTATTTTATAGATGGATAGCAGTAGTGAGAATGTGAGTGCTGCTGGTAATAATGAAACGCCTCATCTTCCTCCTTCCCCTCCTAATACAAGCCAAACTACAAAACACGTACCACCTCTACCTCCCAAGTCCAAACTTCAAACTTCTTCCGTGTAGGATCATTTCATAAAAATGGAAGTGAATGCTAATGACAGAGCTAGGTGCAAGTGTAACTATTGTAGCAAGGATTATGCATGAGATAGTAATAGTTGTGGAACTAGCAGTGGAAGCATCTAAGAAACCAATGTAAAAAATATCCGTACAGAGAAGAAAATAAAGGACAAACTACCTTAACTCTTGTACCTATAAGTGACAGGAAGAGAGTTAATGCTAGTAATTTTGTGAGAATTATGAATGAGTTGTCATTGTTTGGCCAATCAACATGTAGATTAGCATATGCTAAGATGATAATTATGAATGAGCTGTCATTCAAATTTGTGGACACTAAGGGTTTTAGACACTTTTATAGTATTGTGTGTCCTAGGTTTGATGTTCCATCGAGAGTAACAATAGCTAGAGATATATATCAACTATATCTTGAAGAGAAGAAAAAATTGAAATTATTTTTACTTAAAAGCTCTAAAAGAATTTGTCTTACTACGGACACTTGGATTTCACTACAAATGTGAACTACATGGTCATCACGCATTTCATTGATTCTAAATGGGTTTTACATAAGAAGATTTTGAGTTTTTGTTAAGTTGCTAATTATAAAGGAGAGACTATTGGGCGGACAATTGAAAGTTGTTTGTTGGAGTGGAGGATTGAAAAAATCTTTACAATCACTATTGATAATGTAAGTTCCAATGATATGGCTATTCCATATGTTAAAAGAAGACTTAAAAGTTGGAAATCCATTGTTTTAGATGGAGAGCTATTGCATATGAGGTGTTGTGCTTATATAATTAATCTTACTATAAATGATGGATTGAAAGATATGCATGATTCTATTGTTAGTGCTTGTAATGTTGTGAGATATGTATGATCATCACCTAAGAGAATGGAAAAAATTAAAGCATGTGCGAAGCAAGAAAAAATTCAGTATAAGGCCTTTGTTTGTTTAGATGTAGCTACTAGGTGGAATTCTACATATTTAATGCTTGAACATGCAGTTAAATTTGAAAAAGCTTTCAAAATTTTAGAGGAAGAGAAAGAGGACTCAGATTTTGTTAAGTATTTTGAGGAAGATGATCGTGGAAATAAGAGATTGGGGTTCCCAAGTGTGTCTGATTGGTTGACGGTGAGTGTGTCTATAAAGTTTTTGAAAGGGTTTTATGAAAGCACTAAAAAAATAAGTGGATCTTCATATGTGACTTCTAATGTTGGTTATAAGGAGATTAACAAAATTCAATTTGTTTTGAACAAATGGAGCAACAACAACAACTCTGTTCTTAGTTTGATGGTTATGAATATGAAAAGAAAGTTTGATAAGTATTGGAATTCGGTTGAGAAGATGAATAAGTTGATGTTCTTGGCTATAGTGATTAATCCTCAGTACAAGTTAAAGTACTTGAATTATTATCTTTCCAATGTTTATGAGAGATGTTGTTAAGGATGTAGTTGAGAGCGTGAAGATATATTTTTATCATCTATATGACTTTTACAAATCACAACATAACCCTTCTACTCAAATTGGTCATAGCACTGATGAGCTTAAGCAATCAAACAATGTTACTATGGGAGTGGAGAACGATGAAGAAGTTGGATCTATGAATAATATTTTGTGCTTTGAGATAAGAAGAAAGCTCAATGGAAGTGGATAATGACTTGATTTCTTATTTGTCTGACAAGGATGTATTAGATAAAGATAAATTTGATATTATGTATTGGTGGAAAATGAATGGACATAAATATCCCATTCTATCAAAAAAAAACAATTCATGATGTTTTGGCGGTTCCAATATCTAAAGTGACTTCTGAATCTGCATTTAGTACAGGTGAGAGGATTCTTGATTCATTTCGTAGTTCTTTGACTCCTAGAACATTCGAAACCTTGATATGTACGCAAAATTGGATTCGAGGCTGCTCGGTGTTATTAGATCTTCATCCGTAACTTGAAGACTTAGAGACTTATGAGAATATTTTGAGATAGGTAATTGATTACTTTCTTTATTATCGACTAACATATACGTATTATGCTAAGTATATTTTTATTTACTTTTGTATGATTTATTTTGTAGGGAACCCGTCATCTTTTATTATTTTTTACTAATGAATTAGTTTTGGAAGAAGAGCATATTGATAATTAGTGTGAGTTTTTATAGCATTATGTTATTACTTACATTATATTCAATTCTTATGTGTTTGTACTTTTTTCAGGAGAATAATCACCTAAAATCGTCATGGTCGTGGCACACTTAGGACACCAAGTTGGAATGTTTCTTGCTTATTTTTAATGGACATTATTTAATTTTGAACTTTTGAATCTATTTTTCAATTTGAATGGACATTATAGGACATTATTGATATTCCTATTTTGTGTGATTCTTAATTTTTGTATGAATTTGAATGTATTTTTAAATTTTAATGGACATTGCTATTTTGTGTGATTATTAATTTTTTTTTATGATTTTTAACTTTTGAATGAATATTATTGTAGACTTCGAATTTGAAAAGAATATGAAAATTTGGGTTGAAAGACTATGAAAATGATGAAAATTGAATTCTTACCAATATAAAAGTTTGAAATACAATATAATTAAAAAGAAGACCAACCCGCCAACCTAACCCGACCCAACTCAAATTTTTTGGGTTGGGTTAGGTTGGGTTGACCTATGAATATTGAACCGATAGGGTTCAAATTTTACCAACCCGGTCACTTTGGGTTGGTCCATATTTTTCCTCCAACCCAACATATTTTTCCTCTAGTTTGGCTTCCACCATTTGTATCTCGAAATGTGAATAAGTGTGGTGTGTAGGCGTCGAGAGCTAGATAACTCATCTTAAATAGAGATGCAATGTGGTTCTATAAATAAAGAAACCCAAGCTATCGCATAATTTATCTTCATAACTTGGATCCTGAGAGGGGAGTAAAGTGTGGTGTTAGGCACCGAGAGGTTGCTCGCCTTAATTAAAAGATGATTATGAAATCTCTATCGCATTAAGGACCACTGCTTGGTTTAATCGTCCAATAATGTGGAGATCTTCCTTCATGGTTCTTTAAAGCAAGTTAATTCATTTTCCACAATGACACCATTCCATGCCACTTTTACTAGAATCTCTAGTATAAATAGTAGATTTAATACACGAATACATTTACTTTATATTGTATAGATACTATATATCACTTACATGAGAAATAGACTTTATAACTACATTTGATAGAAATTCCTTGTATTTGACCTTGGCTTACCCAGAAAACCTCTCGCTTTGCTTACACTTGGCAAGCGAGAGGAAAAATTGTACTTCATGTATATTATTAAGGAAATTAGCAACATATAGATAGGACAAGCACCTTTTATTGCATGATCCTATTCTATTCGCCTACGAAATCACTCACTTAGAGTTTAACATGACATATCCATGAATGAACATTGAATTTAAAAACTCCCTTAGATTGTCTTAAGAAGTCATACCCTTCTACTCGTCTAATCAGACCAACTTCACCCCTCTAGCTCAAGCATGTGTGTTTGTTGAGTATCTCCTTCATCAGCTCGATTATAAAAGTTTTCATTCGCCGTCCATAAAATACTTCGTCACTTTGGATGTTACTTTATATAAGAACCGACCCTACTTTCCCGTTAGCTAACTTAAGGGGGAGAGTATGAGTGAAGAGTCTAACTATACCTTAGAGTTTATCGAACTTACTCCTAGTATCGTGTCTGAATTTGATCATCATCCCATAGCCCTACCCACAAACCAAGTTTTCTAGAAAATGTATTATAGGAGGAATCTCATAAAGGAAGTTAGGTTCCCTACTAGTCAACTGTCACTCCAGTCCAAGACTCTGAACCTCCCAGAGATCAAGGTATGAAGAATCCTATTGAACCTTGTACAAATAATAAGATGTGTGAGAATAAAAGGCCTAATGTTATTGTTCTTAAAAATTGAAAGAAAAGAACAATGGTGATGAGACTGATGTTAGAGCAGAAACTAGTAATAATGAAGCAAAACAAAGTTATATAGGGAAACTTGATAAGTGTGATCCATCTCTTGACACTCCCATTGCATTGAGTAAAGGTACTAGGTCCTGTACAAAATATTCCATTTGCAACTATGTTTCCTATGATAATCTCTCTCCACAATTTAAAGATTTTACAACATGCCTTAATTCTACCATAATATTGAAAATTATTCATACTACCCCAAAATGTCCTGAACGGAATATTGCTATCGTGGAAGAGATGAAGGCTCTTGAAAAGAATAAAACTTGGGAGATTTATGTTGTACCCAAGGGACACAGAATTGTGGGATGCAAATGGGTGTTCACTCTTAAATACAAAGCAGGCAAAATACTTGACAGACACAAGGCAACGTTAGTTGCAAAGAGGTTTACACAAACCTATGGTATTGATTATTAAAAAATCTTTTCTCTTATTCCTAAGTTGAATATTGTTAGAGTCCTACTATCTATTGTTGTAAACAAAGATTGGCCTCTATACCGGCTGGACGTTAAGAATGATTTTATGAATAAAGAACTAGTGGAGGAAGTTTACATGAGCCCCCCGCCTGGATTTGAAGTCTACTTTGGTCAGTAGGTTTGTAAACTCTAGAAATCCTTATATGGTCTAAAAGAGTCACCTAGAAAGTGCACTACAAGAAAATATGTATTTCCCTACGTATAACACGGATGCCGGGATAAGTGACGTCAGGAGTAAAAAAATTTCCTGACGTCGTAAAAGCTCCGTTGGAAAAGGTTCACAATTCCTACGCGATAGAAGGCAACATCGGTATAAGATAATTTAATAAAAAATTCAAACTTCTTTGGACACCGTTATGCATGGCATCGGGAGAAGTTTATAATTTTTAATATATTTAACTTCTCTTGACGCTGTTATGCATGGTGTTGGGAGAAGTTTATAATTTTTTAATATATTTAATTCTTTCGACACCGTTATGCATGTGCCAAACATTCCCCTTCAAATACCATTTTTAGATCTGTAAAACAGATCTGTGTTAGCCGAAAATGAGAGAAAGGGAGATCGAAAACGAGGGAGACAAATGAATGGTTTGAAGGCCAAAAGAAGAAGAAAGAGGAGGTCCACCACTGCTCGCCGTCCGCCATCCATTGCTTGGATTCGCCGTCAACACTTGTAAGCCGTCGTCCGTCCCTTGTGATAAATGTTTTATTTTTTATTTATTTTCTTTGTTTTAGGTTAAGTTTGAGAAATAAAATACTAAATAGGTATGTTTTTGTGATTGCAAGCCCCTTCTCTTGTGTGTTTTTGTCCTTGTCATCGCAGTCTGCCACTGCCCTTCTACTGTCGCCAGTAAGTCTTTGTTTTTATTTTTTATTTTTTGGTTTGAGGTTGAGAAAAAATATTAAATGTGTGTTAGTCTTTGTTATTGTTGTTGATTTTATTGTTATTGTTCCTAAAGGTATTTCTTTATTCCTTCTTTCTTATGTTAAGATCTGATTAGATCTCTTATGGGTTTCTTCTATTTTTCTATTTTTTTTATTCATTTTCTTCTAATTTTTCATTTTGGGTTTTTTCTGGGTTGCAGTATTATTTTTAAAAAAATGGAGATCCTCTCCCCACTTATTTTTTTCGACTTCAATCCCGACAAGAATTTATGCGTTGGAAAATCTTTTCTCAACGATTTTTCATATATCTTATAACGCTTTTATGCATCGGGAGATCCTCATTTTCTTGTAGTGGTGATTTGACAGGTTCACTGGCTTTGTCGAGTCCGAAGGGTACAGTCAAAGGTACTATGATCATACTTTATTTACAAAGGTTTCCAAGGCTGGAAAGATTGCAGTTTTGATAGTGTATGTTGATGACATTATTTTTTCGGGAGTTGATCAGACATAAATCAGTTAAATAAAGCGAAGAATAGGTGATAAGTTTAAGATTAAGAATTTAGAAAATTTGGAATATTTCCTTGGAATGAAGACAAATCTAAAGAAGACATCTCTGTGTCTCAGAGAAAGTACACCCTTGATTTGCTAATTGAGACAAGTATATTGGGATGTTGTCCTACTGATACTCCTATTAAATTCCATTGTAAACTCGAAAACTCTGATGATCACATTTCAGTTGATAAAAAACAATATCAACGCCTTGTGGGTAAATTGATTTACTTATCCCATACTCATCTTAATATTTCCTTTGTTGTGAGTGTTGTTAGCCAGTTTATTCAATCTCCCTATGAGGAACTCATGGAAGTTGTGAACAAAATACTGAGATACTTGAAAATGACACATGGTAAAGGGTTAATGTTTAGAAAGACAGACAAAAAGACCATTCAAGCATATATATACTGACTCAGATTGGGTAGGATCTGTTGTTGATAGGAAATCTACCTTCAGTTATTGTACCTTTGTACGAGTCAATCTTATAATTTGTGGGAGTAAGAAGCAAAGTGCTATGGCAAGGGGTTACGCTGAGGCGAAATATCGAGCTATGAGTTTGGAAATATGTGAGAAAATTTAGCTCTAGAAAGTCTTATCTAGTCTTCATCAAGAGTGTGAGACACCAATGAAGCTATTTTGTGATAATCAAGACGCCATTAGTATTGATAACAACCCAGTTCAACATGATAGAATTGAACATGTTGAGATTGACTAACATTTCGTCAAAGAAATACTTAATAGTGGGAGCGTATGCATTTTGTACATTCCTTTGAGCCAACAGGTTGTTTATGTTCACACTAAGGGGATTCTAAGACAAAACTTCGACTTTTGTGTTATCAAGTTGAGCCTTATTGATATTAATGTCCTAACTTGAGGAGGAGTGTTAGAGTTATTGGGCTTAGCCCATTGGAATATTTTCCCTAAATATTTTTTTCTTTTTTTTTTATCTCTTTGTAATATTCTATTTATTACCTATCTTGTACCTATTATATTTTATCAGAAAATAATAAAAATAAAAATATCTTGGTATTTCTCTGGGTACTCAAGTTTCCACGTAAGTCAGTGTTTCGTATTTTTATTGTTTTCAATAACCCTGTTTGATCAAATCTTCATTCACCAAGTCATTCCATTTGAGAGAAGGAATGAAGCATTGGACGTTATTACTTGAGAGAGTTAATAACTAAGACCTCATTAAACAAGTGACGAAGAGATTGTAGTTGGAATTACTTCACCGAATTCCTCTTTAACATACATATAAGAAATATATGACGCCGAGAGGCTGCTTGCCCTAATATAGGACGAGTTATAAATAATGCGATATAATCACATATGGTAATATCAAGTAGTTGCATCCTGAAAGGTCAGCAAGTATGACGAAAGCTTCGAGAGGATCCTCACCTTAATTCTAGAATTAATAGGTGCTTTATATTGCCTCAAGGAACTACCCACCCTTTGTACCAAATCATAATTTAATGAGCATTTCTTCTTTACTCTCGCCTAATTCAAACTGAGTTCAAATGCATACATATCAACCATTTCCATCCCCCATTTCACATCACACATAGTAGAAATAATATTAGATGAATTAGGTAATAATATGAATGTAACATAACTCTATATAGATACCTCATGAAACCAGTCCACGCGATATGATCAAAACAAACCAAAAGTTTCCTGTATTTGACCCTCGCTTCTCAGGAAACCTCTCTTTTCGCTTACACTTGAACAAGAGAAAGGAAAACTTGTATGCAATTGACATATCTATAGAATTAAGCAAGGCATAAGTGAATGTCTACCCCTTTTATCACATGACCTCAACTTAGTCACCTAACTTAGTTACATATTTAAAGCTTTAACTCCACATTCACGATATCATAAATTTAAACGCATATATACAAACAAGCAGGCATCCAACTATTTAAAATGTCATTCCCTACCAAAAAAATGAGAGTTATATACTTAGTTAAATCAGTGAAATCACTATATTTAGAGAGGATAGACCAAAATCTTCCCCTTTATCCTTAGAATTCCCTACTTAGTATATGCACATCATTTACAAGTTACAACTAACTTGTCTAATAAATTAACTAAAAATTAGCCTAATCAGTCATAACAGGAGGTGAAATTCCTTTTATAACCTTTCTAACAAATGTATTAACAATGTTATCAAAAAAAAAACATAGTATTAACAATTGGAGGCTTACATAGAGTGAAAAATCAAAACCCAAATTATGAGCTTCGACAGCTAGCTCCTTTAACTAGATAAAATAGGCATAAGCATTCTGACCTACGTCATTATTGATAAAAAAGAGTAGAGATTATTGTTGAACAAGAAATTTTGGCCACTTAAATCACGCCACGTCATTATAGCAAAATTGTGATGATTATATTTTGAATGGATTTAGGTAGTCAAGTTTTCTGATTTCCAACCTAATTCAAGTCCCTGATGAAAAATTGGGCCAATGAAATAATGGGCCCGAGCCACCAAATAAGTGGGTTCGAGCCCGACAAGAAAATGAGCCCAAGCCCACTTAAAGCCCACAAAATTTCTCTATAAATAGAGATCTTTAGTTGAAGGAAGACTAAAAGCTCTAAAGAATCGAACCATTGAAGAATTGAAGTTTCAAACTTCTAAAAGTTCTTAAGACGTGCAAGTTCTTATCAACCTCAAGATCATCATCTTCTGAAAGATTGAAGACTTGGAAGATTAAACTTTCCTTGAATTCTAATAGATTGAAGCGCAAATAGACTTGCAACAACTTCCTGAAAATCGAAGATCAAGAAGTTCTAAATTTCATTTGTATTCAAGAGAAAAAATCAAAGGAGTAAATATTAAAGATTGTGTCCACAACATTATATAAATCAATATACGAAGTTCAATTCTATGAATTATATTTCTCCAAAAATCTCGTGTAAACAGTTTGGCATTCCCAGTGGGACCATCTCTACCTTTCATCTCTTTCTCTTTTTGAAGAACATCTGAACAAATCATGACATCTAAAGGCAACACTTTCAAGACTCTAAGCGACATCAACAAGCGGCAAAATTTTTGCTGTCGCTCAAAGGAGACTCAATCATATGACGATATGTCAGCCTTTGACATCACAAAGAATATTTGGGAACAAATGTCAAAGTCACCAAAAGGTGGAATTATAATAAAAGAAAATGCTATGATTGACGATCACAATTCATCCTCTGAACACTCAAGGGAGGAAACGCCTCACCCAAATATAATGTGAGTTATGGTGACTAACGTGGATACGAGTCAAAACATAATAGCTTAGCTTGAAAAGAAGATCAATATGCTAATAAAGGCCGTTGAAGAAAGGGACTATGAGATTGCATCTCTAAAAAAATCACATCGAGAGTCGAGATAGTGCTAAATCAAGTCACACAAATACCATCAAGAATACTGACAAAGGGAATTCAGTTATCCAAGAAAGTCACCACAAAATTCAACCTCAATTACATCGCTGTCTGTTCAGCAGTTGCAGGAGATGATAGCGAACTCCATCAACATTCAATACGGTGGACCTGCTCAGACTTTCTCTCTATATTCCAAGCCATATATGAAGAGGATCAACAATCTGAGAATGTCGAATGGGTATCAACCACCTAAGTTCCAACAATTCGATGGAAAGGGCAATCCAAAACAAGAAGTTGCTCACTTCATCAAAACATGTGAAAATGTTAGTACACGAGGAGATTTGTTTGTCAAATAGTTCATCCGAACTCTAAAAGGAAACGCCTTCGATTGGTACACCGATCTTAAACTTGAATCCATTGATAGTTGGGAACAGCGTAAGAGAGACTTTTTCAATCTCTTCTACAGCACTCGACGTATCATCAACATGATAGAGCTTACAAACACAAGACAACAAAATGGAGAGTCAGTCATCAACTGCATCAATCGATGGAAAGCTCTAAGTCTTGACTGTAAGGATCGACTCACTGAACTGTCTGTAGTGGATATGTCACCCAAGGCATGCATTGAAAACTTCTTTATATTCTGCAGGGAATAAAACCCTGCACGTTTAAAGAGTTGACAACTCATGCGCCCATGATTTGAAATTGAGTATTGCCAACTGGGAAGCAAAAGATTTCTTGGTTCCAAAAATATGGAGTGACAAGAATGAAATCAATGACACTAAAAAGATCGCAAATAGTGTCATAAATGAGTCTATGATTGTTCATGCAACTCCTTTGAAACCTTTGTCCAAAAGAATAGAAACAAAAATTGAAAGAAAGCATGATGGCGACAAAAAGTGACGACCAACTCTTAGAGAAAGATAGGAAAAAATTTATCCACATCCTGACTCTGATGTTGCAGCGTGTTAGAGTACCTACTAGAGAAATAACTTATTCAACTGCTAGAATGAAAACAACCAGAACAAACAGAGAAAGTAGATTATCCTAAATATTGTAAGTACCATCGAGTCATTAGTCACCCTGTTGAAAAATGTTTCGTGTTGAAGGAGTTGATTCTAAAGTTGGCTCATGAAAAGAAGATCGAGCTAGATACTGATAAAGTAGCTCACACAAATCATGTTGCAGTCGAGATGACTTCAAGTGTTCCACTATCAACACAATTTTATGATAAAAGGAAAAGCTTAATTCAGTTTGGGACTTTCGAACCTATAGTTGTCTAATTCCAATAAAGGATCGTGACGATAGTCTCCCAAAACAAAAAAAAAACACTTTAAGGATGATAATGAAAGATAGATAGTCATGACTCGTCAAAAAGGGAGAAAACTAGATTCCATTCAAAAGGAGTCGTCATTCCATCAAAAGTATGCAAAAGGATGCATCTCCCATAAAAAGAAGAAAAAAAGGAACAAGAAGATGTAGAAGACTAAGCCTATCAAAAGAAAATACGAGAACTTCCTCCTGCCTCGATGGTCGATAACTTTGACAGAATTTCTCCTAAGAAGTTTCCTTGATGATCATCTAGAAGAAGTATTAGAAATCACTACATGTCATGTTGTCAGCATAGTAGAAGTTTACAACAATTATGCATCTTCTGAAGAAGTCAACAATACAAATGAAATTAAGCAAAGGACTTCTGTCTTTTATCATATCAAACCTTCAACTACTCGATCTTTAGTCTTTCAAAGATTGAGTATGACCACGAAAGAAGAAGAAAACTAATGTCCAACATCTACTTACACTCGAACTTTAGCATTCAAAAGGCTAAGTATCTCCACATCGAAGAAAGATTGACTTTCAACTTCTGCTTTTAATCGTTTAAAGATGACAAACAATCAACAACAAAAAGGGATGAAAACTTTGAAGGTAAAACCATTTCATGAAGAAAATCATGACGATAAGAGTTACAGTCGCATTCCATCATGCATGAAGAAGAATTTGTCTGTTGATATAAATACAAAAGATTCCTTGACCATGAAGCCAAGACGTATTATATTCACCAATCTTACAAACGAAGGAGATGAACAAATTCTTGATGAAAATAAAAGCTGCTAAATATGCAAAGCTTCTTATCATAAAAGCCTAAATTGCATGGTACTCCTAGCCTCAAGAGATTAAAAGGTGAATGGCAAAAGAAAAATTGTTGAACTACATTATGACTATACTCTATATTATAAAAAGAGTATGTAGGCAATGTAAAGTTTACTTTAGGTTCATTTGCATGCAAAAGTAAAAAACATTATGCTTCACTGTAATCTCATAATAAAGAATATGTAAGTAATAAAAAAAATGAAATTCAAGAGCAGTCACACATGAATAAGAAATATTTCATTATCATTCAACAAAAATCTTGCATTTACAAGAATTGCAACGAAAGAAAGAAAAAGATGGGGGCGAATGGGGCAAAGTCAAAGCTTCCCCTTGGAATTCTTAAATTCTTTGTGTGCAGCTTTCATACTCTTATGAACCATAGCTAGGACCTCGGTGGCTTCTTCGTTGATAGCAGGGATGTTTCATTGTCCACCTTCTTAAGATCGTTAGCTTTGTCTTCCTCAAGAAACTTCATCGTTGCTTCTTCAAATTCAAGTTCAAAGGCTTCCAACTTCATCGTTGCAGGTGCGACTTTCGCCTCCTCTCCAAAATGTCGACCAGTGAACTCTACTCCTCTCCAATATGTTGCAGGCAAGGATCTTCATCTTCTCTCATGTGTTGCAGCCAAGAAGATCTTCATCTTCATCTTCTCTCATGTATTGCAGTCAAGAGGATCTTCATCTTCATCTTCTTTCATGTGTTGCAGTCGAGAGGGTCTTCATCTTCATCTTCAATTTGTTATTGCAGCCGAGAGGATCATCTTCATCTTTACCTTTAATGCGGTGCAGTAAAGACGATCTTCATCTTCATCTTCAATGCGACACAGCAGAGACGATCATATTATCTTCATCTTCAATGCGGTGCACCAGAGACGATCATCATCTTTATCTTCAATGCGACGCAACAGAGACGATCATCATCTTCATCTTTCATATGGTGTAGCAGAGACGGACAACATCTTCATCTTCCATGCAGCGCAATAGAGACAATCATCATCTTCATCTTCAATGCGACGCAGCAAAGACGATCATCATCTTCATCTTTAATGCGTTCTCAACTGAGACGATCATCATCTTCATCTTCAATGCAATTGAAGTCGATAGAATCATAAAATCATCATCTTCATCTTTAATGCGGTTGAAGTCGATAGAATCATCATCTTCATTTTCAATGTGGTTGAAGTCGATACATTGGTCTCGCTTCTTCATCTTCAATCAAGCTTGGTGTCCTCCATCTTCAAGTTTTTTCAAGCGCTCCTTCTACACACTCTTATAGCTTCACTCCTATAAAAAAGAGAATTAAGTTGGTAAAAAAAATAATTCGATGAAAAAATGAGGTAAAAGAATTGAAACAAAAAAGTTTTACAAAAATTATGCAGAAATGGGGGACAAATTGATTGAAAAAGTTTTTTTTAAAAAAAAAAACTAGTTTAAAAAATAATAAAATAAAGAAAATAAAATAAATAAGAAAAAAGAAAAAAACGTTAAAAAGAAAAAGAGAAAAAGAGAAAAAGAAAAGGAAGGAATGAATGAAAAAAGAAAAAGAAACAAGAAAGAAAAGAGTTTAGAAAATAAAAGTATTTTAAAAGAAAAGAAAACGAAAAGAAAAACGACAAAAAAAAAAGAAAAAAAAAAGGTCTTTTCAAGAATATAAAAAAACGGCAAAGTGTTTACAATGTATAGAACTATTCTGAAAATGGAAAAAGCTCAAAGGCTCACTGTGTAAAATACCAAAAATGCCCCGTCAACAATATCGTTTAGATTTGACTATTATTTGGTATACGATCGTTTAGGTTTATTTTTTCAATTCTATCGTTTAATTTGATTACATGATCGCTTAATTAATTGAGTTACACGATCGTTTAGATTTCGCCACCCCAAATCTAAACAATTTTTTTTTTTAATTTGATATAGGATCGTTTAGATTTCGCTACCCCAAATCTAAACAATTAAAAAAAGTTGGTATAGGATCGTTTAGATTTGGCTACACGATCGTTTAGATTTGGCTACACGATCGTTTAGATTTGGCTACACGATAAACGATCGTTTAGATTTGGTATAGACGATTTTTTTTCAATATTCTTTATACATAATCTTGAAAAAATTATTTAATTTGATTACCTAACGTAAAAAAGAAAAGAAGAAAGACGATAGGATGCATGCAGTGGATGAAAAAAAAAAGAAAAAGAAGAACGAGGAAGAAAGGCATGCACGTACTAAAAAAGAGAGTAAAACAAGAAAAACGATAGTAAGAAATAGATTTGGGTAAACCAAATCTATATAAAAAAAATGGAAGAAATTGCATGAATAGTATAGAGGAAGACAATAAAAAAATCTGGAATATTTAAAAAATAGCTAAATTTACGAGTTTTGTTACATGAGTCGTAAATATTTCAAGAGTTTGCTATATTTAGGAAAGTTTCTCGGACAAAAACAAAAAAAAAGAATGAGAAACAAAAGGAAGAAAAGAAAAAAAGAAAGAAAAGAACTAATTTTATGAGAAAAAATAATAATTATTTTTTTTCTTTTCTTCACCCACCACTTTCTTTCTCTCTCCCCTCTTCTTTCTCTTTTGCGTTCTGCATCCTTCCATACCAGTAGATGGTGAGAAAAAGAAAAAAAAATCCAAAGCATTTAGGCCATTTCCGTCGATCCCTTTCCCTCTATCTCTCCGACGACCCTTAAAAAGAAGCAGCTCCAACCCTCTTCTCCCAAGTTTATAAGAAAAATAATGAACCACATTGAATTTTCTTCTCTCCCAAATAAAAAAAACAAAAGAAAGAGAGTTGAAGGATTCAAACACATCAGCAATGAAAAAGGAGTCGGAGAATATGAATTACTGTGAATTTTGTTTTCAAGTTTCTTCTCTATTTATAAAGGATGAAAGGTAGCAAATCAAATATTTTCTCAACAAACTAAGTAAAAATCTCTTCTTAACAATCCAATAGTCCAAATTGGGTGGGATTATACCATAAAATTTCTTAACTCCTCTTATTCTATTTCTTTATTTCAAACAAAAATTAATTTAAAAAAATGGCATATAGTCTTGAGGATTTAAGAAAAAAAAATTCAAGCCATATCCAGGGCCTCGTCCTTTCCATAATTAAATGTTGAAGCAAAAGAAAAAAAACAAATTGAGAATTTAAAAGAAAAAAATTCTCTAAAACATTAATTTATCTATTGGAAAAATCTTAAACTTTATCCCAAATCATAAATTCATTTCAAAATAATTCAAATCAAGTAAAAATAAATAAATAAATAAATAAAACAAAAAATGACAAACTTTTCAAATTTTAAGTTTGGGAACAATTCAAGTAGCACAAGTTTAGCTAAAAATTCAAATTATGAGTGTGTAAAAAAAAAAATCAAAGCTTTGACTTAAATTCATACTTTAATGAGTTGACGATATTCTAATTTTATCCATTTTAAGTCTCAATTCTCCCAATAAATTCATTGGTAAAAAAGATCTAGTTTCATTCAAATTTATTTCTTAGCCATATTCCAAGTGATTTCAATTTTTTTTAAAAAAAATTGAATTAGATTCAAAATTGACATTTTGTCATATTCCAAACTTTTTCAAATAGCATTTTAATCACACTTATGTCCAAATGAGTAGTGTGATTAATTTAGCATATTAGCGTTAGAGCCAAAGTCAATAGCAAATCACTTGTATTTTTTGTTTCAGCTTATCATTTTCGAGATTCACCCACACATACACGTGCACGAATCTCGAAAAGAGGCATTTGTTGAACAAGAAATTTTGGCCAATTAATTTGTATCACGTCATCACACAAAATTGTGATAATTATATTTTGATTGGATTTGGGTAGTCAAGTTTTCTCATTTCTAACTCAATTAAAGTCCCTCATGAAAAATTGGGTCAAAGAAATAATGGGCTCAAGCTATCAAACAAGTTGGGCTCGAGCCCAACAGGAAAATGGGTACAAGCCCAAGCCCGATAGAAAAATAGACCTAAGCCCAAACCCACAAAAAATAGGCCCAAGCTCACCTAAAGTCCATAAATTTTTTGTATAAATAGGGACTTTTGTCATTCATTTGGAGATTTTGGTTGAAGGAAAAATTAAAGCTCTAAAAAATTGAAACTCTAAGAAACTGAAGTTTTAAACTTCTAAAAGCTCTCAAAACTTGTGAAGTTTTAAAGATTGTAGACTTGGAAGATTAAATTTTCCTTAAATTCTTGAAAATTGAAGCTCAAATAACCACAACTTTCTGAAGATTGAAGATAAAAAAATTATAAGTTTCATTTGTATTTGGGAGAAAGAATCAAAAAAGTAAATACTAGAGATTATATCAACATCATATAAATCAATATAAAAGTTCAATTCTATAAATTACATTTCTCAAAAATCTCGTGTAAATAATTATATTAAAGGAAAAAGAATTTTTGGACGTTGTTAGTTTATCAATTTACTAAGCTTGATTAATTAGCTTCAAGATTTAGTAATTAGTAATTAATTATCTATTTTCAAAGGTGAAACCAATTGTGTTTATTAAATCTAAAGATAAAATTTATTCCCCGGATGTTCCTTTGTTCAAAATCTTCATACTTGAACACTTACTTTCTTGGATAAGTTTAGATTACTTTGCATGAAAGTAAGACTAAAATGATCTCTCAATAGCTAAAAAATAAGACATACGAGTAAGGTCGTTTTATTTAGTTCTAGCTTAGGATCGAATTTGTGAAACTTGTTCTAAGTTTGATTATTTTTATATTATCTATGGATATTGCTCGCATTAATTTAATAATCATGTTTCTTTGATCTGCCATGACAAACTAGTCAAAGGTTCATAATTTATTACTGTATGTTAAGTCTTAATCTGTAGTTATCAAGATCCTTAATTGCATGATTTCAAAGTTAGTTGTTTGTCATCCATTCAATAAGCTGTTTCATTAACTTTACTGAATACGGTATTTTTTGACTTGTAAAACATTACATGCTTGTTCAAAATCGTAGCTTTATCCCAAGTACTAAATGTGTTGGCTAATCATAGATAATAATAGAAGCAAATTTGCATGTGTTCAATGATCGGGTACGCAATTGGAATACCTCAAGAACCTAAGCTAGAATTTTAAACGGTTGTTTTATACTCTTCCTCATATCACTTTCTCTGTTGTCTAGATTTACTTTTCGCACTCTTCCCTTCTTGCACATTCATAAGCATATTCAAACCCCCTGGTTACCTTGGGACGTATATATTTTGAGAAACTTGTTTGTTTCTATATGGATCAACTCGTATCACTTTTACTGTTGGACACTACTACAAATTTGGGTTTTAACGACGCAAGTTTTGCGTCATAAAGACTTTCAACGACATAATTTTTGCGTCATTGAAGCCATTGTCAAGAAAGGCTATTTAGCGACACTTTGAACGTGTCATTAAATATGCATAGATGACACCAAAATTGTGTCATGAATACCTTTACCTTGACGCAATAAATATGTCACCGTTATCTATAACTCGACACCAATATGTTGTCATCAATATCCTTATATTGACGTAAATCATATGTCACCGTTATCTATATCTTGACACTAATATATTGTCATTAATACTATTAGATTGACGCTTTAAATGTGTCACCGTTATCTATTACTTGACACAAATTTATTTTCATTAATAACCTTATATTGACACTTTAAATGTGTAATCGTTATCTATACCTTGACACGAATATATTGTCATTAATACCCTTACATTGACACTTTAAATGTGTCATCGTAACCTATCACTCGACACAAATATATTGTCATTAATACTATTACATTGACAATTTAAATGTGTCACCGTTATCTATCACTCGACAGAAATATACTGTCATTAATACTCTTATAACGACGCTTTAAGTGTGTCATCTTTCAATATAACCCGACACTAATATATTGTCATTGTATATGTTTCATTACACAATTGTTGTTACGAAATGTGCTTTGATGACACTGTTTTTATTTAATAAAGGCTTATATGTCAACACATGTTTGGTGTCATTATTCTTCAATTACAAGAAATTCCATTTTCAGTGGCGCACAGAAAGCGTCACTGAAGATTGACAACGTGTCGCTAATAGTTTTAGCGACGAAAAGGCCTTCGTCACTAGGATTGTCTCAGATTCCGTGTCGGTTAAAGTTTTAGCGATGCAAGCGTTCGCGCCGCAAAAAACGAACTTTTAGTGACGTTTGTGCGTTACTAAAGGCTTACTTTTAGTAACATAATTTGTGTCACTATTTATTTTCTATAGTGACGTTTTGAACATGTCACTAAAGTCGATGTTTTAGTGACAAATTATATTGTTGCCGAAGGTTACTTTGGGACCGTTACAAATAGCTTTTACGACGTATTGAAGTGTGCCACTAAAAAGTCGTACAATTTTTTTTATATAAAAATCAATGCTTTTGCGACGTTATTGAAAGCGCCAGTAAAAGAATTTTATTACATAAAAAAAATAATATCTAATTGATTAATTATATAAACCTGTTATAAGATGTCAAACATAATACTTTTAAAAACTTATCACTAAGAAACATGCAATAACACCAACTTCATCACAAGAAATATATATCAAAAAACTTCAATATCTTCATAAATAGTTCTAAGTAATGTTAACATAAGTTATAAGCACTAAGTTACATCTAGTTAATTCCAAGCTATAACCAAGAAGTTACACCTACAAACCAAAAGTATTGTGCACAACAAAAAATTCCTACTTGGACCAAAAGTATGTGCATAACAAAAAATTATAAAATACGAACCAAACTCTTGTCATATTCATTAGAAGTCCATTGTGCGTCAAATCTGAAAAACAACATAACAGCATAAATAAGTAAAACATATTAGCAAAAAATGAAATTTAGGCACTTTAAATATAATATACTCAAATTGATAAAACTCAAACTTTATAAAAAAGAATGAGAAGGAAGGGGGACATGTCTAAAGCAACAAATTCATTACCATCAAACTCAAATAAACGACTTCAAAGCATTATGACACTAGTCAAACAGACGAAACCCAAACATTCTAAAATAATGAGAGGGGAGATGTCTACATCAAGGACCAAAATCATCACTTTATATCAAACTAATTAAGTTGAAAGAATTGGAGGGGGGGGGGGGGGGGGAGACAATTGTAAAGCAACAAATTCATTACCATCGAACTCAATAAACGGTTCAAAGCATTATGACACTAATCAAACGGATGAAACCCAAACATTCTAAAACAATTTGGGGGGGGGGGGGGGGGGGAATCTATATCAAGGACCAAGAATGAGTGTATCATATTCGCATATGCTACTATAATCTAACACTTTATATCAATTTAAATATGTCATACTCAAATGGATAAACTCAAACTTTCTAAAAAAGAACAAGAAGGGAGGGGGACATGTCTAAAGCAACCAATTCATTACAATTAAACTCAATAAATGGCTTGAAAGCATCATGACACTAATCAAATGGATGAAATCCAAACATTTTAAAACAATGGGGGGGGGGGGGGGGGGAGTCTACTTCAAAGGACCAAAATCATCACAAGAATGAATGTATCATATTCGCATATGCTACTCACACTTTATATCAAACTAATTAAGTTGAAAGAATTGGGGTGGGGGGGGGGGGGGGGTGGGGGGGCATGTCTAAAGCAAAAAAACTTATGCACTTTAAATATGTCATACTCAAATGGATGAACTCAAACTTTCTAAAAAAGAATAAAAAGGGAGTGGGACATGTTTAAAGCAACCAATTTTCATTACAATATATCATTCTAAAACAATTGGGCCGGGAAGCATGTCTACATCAAAAGCAAAAAATTCATTACAATTAAACTCAATAAACAGCTTCAAAGCATTATGACACTAATCAAACTAATAAAGTCAAAAGCAACAAATTCAGGACCATATTTATATGACTACCATAACTGCAGGATAGTCATATCAATTCATAATATACCATGTTTCTATATACTACTCTAATCTGACACTTCATATCAAACTAATTAAGCTGAAAAAATTACCTGTTGACTATCATTTGATTGTTCTGAACTTCGTTACATGTTGGAGGTAGCTTCTTGACAGGATAATCTTCTTAAAATTGCTTCGATTGTAGCTTGTTGCGATTCAACTATATTTTGCAAGTGAGCAATCTGTGCATTTGCTTCTTTTGTGTTGTGTTGAATTGTTTCATCTCTAGCATTCTTGGGTCTTGGTCCCCAACCTTGTCCTTTCACATGCCCCGATCGCTTACCCAATACCCGGTCACATATTTTCCTTTCTAGAAGAGGTTCACTCCCTTCTTGTGATGAAGTTGTTTTTAATTCCACCATCTCATCCTACACCATAATTACATAATAGTATCAATCCATTATAGGTTAAGAAAAATTTCAACAATGAACATACAACTTTACTTACATATTTCTCTTTTGCCTCATTCACCCACCCATTCTTCTCATTGAAATGCGTGAGTTGAAATAATTCAATCTCACTTACTTCCTTACCCTCTTCTTTCTACACGTGACAACCAAAATTATAAATATAAAAAGTATATATAACTACAATACAAAAATAAATGTCGTACCATTTTCTGCTTATGGCGTAAAAATGTTGAAGTTCCACCTCGATGGGTGAATGGAAGTTTAGATCGTGCCTTAGAATTTGCTTCAGATCTACTCCTAAAATCTTCTCGTTCCCATCGATCACATAAACGAGTCCAATCCGAATCTCGTGCCACTCGTTTGTCACGGTGTTTTCGTGCTTCAGCTGGAGAGTCATACTTTTTGTAGCTTTTGTGTAGTGAACAACGAAAGTCTCTATACAACACGCTCATTTCATGTTCAAGATAATCTTGTACCAATGGTTCATTTAAGTCTAGAATGAAGTAATTCTAGCATTAAGAAATAAAACAAATTAGTATATATTTGGTCTAGAACAAATTACGTAGTATTTCCTTAAAACTAAACTTAAATAGCTTACCGAAAGTCTATCTACTATCTCCCTTTTCACCTCTTTCGATACATCTGACCAATGCTCGCATTCAAGTGGTACTATCGCTCGTACCTCTTTTCCAATTTGAGAGTTTAACTTGGAGGGGACCTTACAAATTTGTTTTCTATCTTCAAAGTCAATTCTAATTTGAATGGGACCATTTGCTTGGACATATTTCTCAAGTCCAACCCCTCTAGTTGCTCCTCGGTCTTTTGTTTTGTACTAGAACCTACATAAGAAATATTAATATTAATACATCTAATGTTGTATGAAAACTAGAAGATTTAACATAGAAATGAATAAATACTTTGAATGTCTGGATGTATGGACACCACTTCTTGCTCACCAATACTATTTTGGTTAGAATTGTTTGCTTCGTTCATATTTGAAGATGACCTACTACGATTTCTCGGTCCAAAATTTCTTGACGACATCCTACAAAATGTTTTGATGCATAAATATAACTATAAACATTAAAGTAAGTGAACAAACAATGTACAATTCAAATAGATGCATAAATAAAACCATAGTTAGTTATGTATAACCTTGGCGTAGTATGACTAAAAGTTAGTAGCTATCACAATCTTCGTCACTCATTGACTCATCTCTAGAATTCTTCAGGCAGTTGTGCAATAATGTCTTCTTGGTCTCCAATGATTGAAGGTTCAACATCTTCTCTATTAAAAGTTTGTGAATCTAGGTTATGTTCAACTCTAGGATAACATGTAGATATGGTTTCATCCGATGTTACTTCTAGTTCATTACTTTCTATTTTTGGAATATCCCACACATGTCTTGGTTGAATTTGTTGAACTATTTTCCAATGTTGACCAAGTTTGTAATCATCTACATAGAAGACTTGTGTTGCTTGACTTACAAGGATGAAAGGCTCATTTTTGTACCATCGGTTACGAGTATTTATTGATGTAAAGTCATCAACTATGTTAATTCTATTCTTCCTCAAACTAGTATCATACCATTCACACTTAAAAAGCACAACTGCTTTCATGCAAATGTATTGTAGCCTTATAATTTCATGTAGTTCGCCATAGAAAAATATTTGTCCTGTTTTATCACCACTTGGCACCATTACTCCACTATTCTGAGTGGTCCGACGACTATCACGATCTTTAGTGTGAAATCGAACTCCATTTGCTATACACCCGCTATAAGAGCGAGCACAATCATTCGGACCACAAGCAATGGCATACAAATCATCGGATATGAATTTATCACAATGCAACCTTTGGGCCTAATAAAAAATGCATTGCTTAATGTAACAAAAAATTGTATAACGCAATGTACAAGCACAAAAAAAAAGACATACCTTTGCTTTGAACCAAGTAGAGAATTCTAATTGTTGTCTCTTATACAAATCACCATTTCCATTACTCGACTCAAGGATCCTCATATGCTCCTTATGTTTTGCAAGTTCGTGTAACCTTTTAGTCATATTTAAAATATTAAAAATGAATTTAAGCAAAGTGATACGTACTGGAGATAAGATTCCACTTCATCACAGTTGTTTAGAATATACCAATGTGATTTCTCTAACTCATCAGGGGTTAGTTGTCGAAATACGGCACCACCTAACCACCTTATGTGTTGAGAGAAAATTGATAGACCACAATTGTTGATCTCCTCATCATCAATGTCATCATTATTTCGATCCCCTCTATTAAACCTTGTTTCAATGCCACGTAAATACATAGAACAAAAGTTCAAGGATTCATTTATGACATAAGCTTCTGCAATTGAACCCTTAGGTCGAGCTTTGTTTCTAACATATTGCTTCAAATAACGCAAACTCCTAAGACAGCATGAAAGAAATTCATTTTCGCAACACATATTTTTCTGTCATGTATTTCTTCTTTCAAAAAAATTAAATACTAAATTTCAACATTACCCACATATGTTTGGAAAGATATTTATATTGATAATAAAAAATATAAATTACATTATTGGTAAAGATTTTACAATAATTCAAAAGATAAATTAACTATAATGTTACATGTATGTGTGACCTAATCTAATCAAATTGATGCATAAATGAACTTGATTGATACCATAGTCCATGGATTCTTCAACTACCTGCAAATTTGAAAAAAATGAACCCTAGCCAACATTCATTACGGAAAATGCGTAAGCATAAACATAAACATTAAGTACATGCTAAACAAAAATCATCTTTTTAATAAGCACACTAATAAACTTTTCAAAATAAGCGTCGTAAGTTCATACAACCAAGGTTTTTAATAAAATACCCATAAGGAATGCAAAAGATTAAAAAAAAAAAAACCAAATACATAAGCATAAGCATAGTATCTTAATGTTGCAAATGTAAGTTTCAATGCAATCTTTAGATTCCAAGCAATGTTCTAGTTTGCATCAAGTTGAAACTTAGCATAAATTTACCCTTAGGCCCCCCTCCTCCAAAGCCACTACAAAACAACATGATTCTTATAACATATGTCTAAGTGGATCGAACAAAATAACCTTTCAATGACTACCATAACTGTAGGATAGTCAACATAATAAAGTATCAAGTTCCTAAGTACATGTCAACACGATTCCTAAAACATATGTCTAAGTGGATTGAATAAAATAGCTTTTCAATGGCTACCATTGTAGGATAATCAAAGCAACATTTCTAAGTACATGTCAACATGATTCCTAAAACAAAATAGTTAAGTTATTGTTGCAAAACACAAAGCACGCTTACAAAATCCCCACCCCCATATCTTGATTATCCTCCACAGAGGCTTCTGATAAATTAAGTTAACATCATTATCAAAGTTATTCCAAGAACAAAAGTTGCAACCAATGTTATGAGAAAACAACAAACAATGTAACAAATAACAAACACTCTAAAAATTTACATCAGAATGTGACTCCAAAAATTCAAATAATATATAAAATGCAATTGCAAAATAAGTAAGTTTCAAAACTTTTATACCATGAGGATTGGGAAGTGTTATTATCAAAGATCTCTTTTAGTTCCTCTTCTATCAAATTCAACCCAAAAAATCAAGTAGACAATACATTGATCCAAATAATCCTTGTTTTTCCCTGGGAACCATAACACAAAAAAACATCATCATTGACATACAACACATAAGCAAATCTTTAATGGCTTCAAAGAAATCAAAGTTTTGTATCTTATCCTCGTATAGTTTTTAATTTAGTCTATCACTATTCATAAATGTTAAAATTAGATGATAATGAAACTTACATAGCATGATACTTCATAGATTAGCACAAGTTTGAAAAAGTAAAAAAAAATCATCTAAGTAAGGAACAATTAAAATTTTTTACTAATTGGAAAATGTAATATACTAGTTGCAAGCCAATAACCAAGAAAAATGATAAGGAACTCACCGATTTAACTTACGAAAAAAAAAAAAGATTTACTCTTACTTTTTACTGTAGCTTGGTGGCAAGTTAGGATGTCAGACCCAAGGGAATGTTGCTAATAAAAATTCTTGAAACCAAAGCTTGAAAGGAAAGTGGTTAGTAGAATAAGGAAAACATAAAAGAATATGTAGGGAATATCAAGAGAATTTGTAACAAAAATCAAAACAAGTTATTTTTTAGATGCAAATTTAATTCGCAAACAAAAAGTAGAAAAAAAGGAAAGAAACTCTCAAACAAATTGAATACTCATTGCTCTCTTACCTCTTAGAATATTACCTTTCCATTTGATCAAAAAAGATTGCTGGAGTTTTTGGGAGAAAAATGGCAAAATGAAGAGAGAAGAGTAAAAAAGATTGCTAAAGTTTTTGGGAAAAAATGGCAAAATGGAGAGGGAAGAGTTTTGGCAAAATGAAATTTAGAGAGAATTTTGGTGAAAATTGGAGTTAGATTGATGTTTTGAAAGGAAAGTGGTTGGTATAAAAAAGAAAACATAAAATAATAAGTAGGGAATATCAAGAGAATTAATAAATTAAAATAAACACTATTTAGTCTCATTTTAAAATACAAAATTGTTGATATATTTTGTTTATAAACAATTTGTTAATTAATTTTTCAAAATGAGAAATTTCATGTATTTATGGAATTTAAATCATTAAATCCATAAATGAACATCACTTCTTTTCCACATCAAATTTTTATATCCATATGAAAAAAAAATGAATTTTTCACACACTTTACAACTATAAAAATTAAAAAATAAATATTAATAATAATAATATTAGCAAAACAATGTAAAATATGACAAATATAGGGTGAAAAATAATACAAGTTGACATATAAAATAGTTGGCAAATGATTTGGCAAATAATACAGAAAATAATACATTTGACAAATAATAAAGGTTCGAAATAATGTACATAGTTGAAAAATAATATATTGGAAATAATATACCGGTTGAGAAATAATATATTGAAAATAATATATAGGTTGAGACTAAATATATTGGAAATAATATAAAATAATATATTGAAAATAATATAAAATAATATATTGGAAATAATATAAAATAATATATTGAAAATAATATAAAATAATATAAAAAAAATAATATAAAAAAAATAAATTGAAAATAATATATTGGAAATAATATAAAATAATATATTGGAAATAAAATATTGAAAATAATATATTGAAAATAATATACCGGTTGATACAGGTTTGGAAAATAAATACAAAATGTAATATGTAGGTTGTGAAATAAATATCAGACCTAACAAACTATAATTCTTTCACAACTTTAATCAATTAATTTTAAACATGCAATATATTTAGTAAACAGTAAAAAAAAATTAATAACAATCAAATTAAATACTAAATCTAAAAAATTTAAATCGATTGGCTTAAAAAATTTTAAAGAATAGCATAATAAACTCAAATGACATAAATCTAACCATTTTGAAGCACATTGAAATCAATTGGTCTAAATCTTTTAAGCTAGTAAACTCAAATGACTTAAATATAACAAATTCATTGAAATTAATTGATCTAAATCTACTAAATTTGATTCAATAATAAACTTAATTGGCCTAAACCTAAGAAAATTAAAGAAGTAAAACAGTAGTAAACTTAAATGACCTAAATCTAACAAATTCATTGAAATAAATTGGTCTAAATCTACTAAATTTGATAAATTTAATCTACTAAATTTGATATAACAATAAATTTAATTAGCCTAAACCTAACAAAATTAAAGCAAGTGAAACCTAAATCTAACAAATTCATTGAAATCAATTGGCCTAAATCTACTAAATTTCATACAACAATAAAATTTAATTTAATTGACCTAAACCTAACAAAATTAAAGTAGAGTAAAGAGTAAACTCAAATGACCTAAGTATAACAAATTCATTGAAATCAATTGGCCTAAATCCGCTAAATTTGATGCAACAATAAATTTAATTGACCTAAACATAACAAAATTAAAGTATACTAAAGCAGATAGAGTAAACTCAAATGACCTAAATCTAACAAATTTGAAGTATATTGAAATCAATTGGTGCTAAATTTGAAACAACAATAAAAGCAGGTTAAACTCAATTGGCCTAACCCTAATAAAATTGAACTCACTGTAAATTAAATCAAATTAATTAACGTAATTTCAACAAAAATAAATTTTAGAAAATAAACCATTATAATTGGTCACAATCTCAAAAGGGTAAGGAAAGAGAGGGAAAAAATAGTTACTTTTGAATACCAATTTGACATAATAGTTTCTTTAGTTTTTTTTCAACCCTTCCAATTGATCTCAATCTAACATACCCTCTTAAAAAGAAATTCTCCTTTGTTTTTATATGTTTTTATAGAACAAGGAGGGCAGTATCGTGTTTTAAGAGTGGAAAATGTGGAAGAGTATGAAGAGAGAGAGGAAAAAAAATCTTAGGAGAGAAATTAGGTGAGTTGAGGGAAAATAAGTAGGAAGGAGATGTGATATTAATTTTTTTGTTTTTTTTAAAAACAAATTGTTAAATTCAAATTCAAATCCAACTTTCAAAATAAAGTAAAACAAAGTAGATAAATAAAATAAAAAGTAAATACAAATAATAATAAATAAAGGACAAAATGTTATATCTACGAACTCTTACCCTTAGAAGATTACCCTTTCATTGGATCAAAAAATTTGCTCGAGTTTATTCTTAGGACGCAAAATTTATGTCAAGAAAAATTAAATAACGACGCAAAAATTGTGTCATTAAAAATTCCGCATTTGTTATTTTTAACGACACGTTTTACTTCCACCTACCTTTTTTTTATTTTTAACGACACAATATTTTGATTACTAGTGTCGTTAAAACCCAAATTTGTACTGGTGGGAATTTATATCATAAAACTTGTAGTTTGTAATTTAAAATCATGTTCTATTTAATAAAGTCGTTATTGAGAAATTATTAGTGAAATTGAATACTATAATCTTGAATCCAATAAACTAAAGCCTCGAGGCTATCTTGAGTAAACTTGAACTTTATATAGGGACATAAATGTGGATCAAGTTCGAGTATATAACACAAACAGTCTATAGTATATGAATAAGGTTAAGCGCCTTATGTTGGGGATAATATATATGGGTACAAACCGTTTTGTAGTTAGTACAAACGATGTGATCCTGAATTGTTCATGTGGAGCCATGAAAGTTGAGGCATCCTATGTAAAGAGTTTACATAAGACTGGAACCATGAAATACTCACTTTTACATTATAAGAACGTTGGTTCTACAAAATTAACCATTTTGATCATTGATGACTTAGATAACTTAATCTTAATCCTAAGCTAACTATGAACTCCTGTTCCTATGGGATTATCCCCATATCTACATTGGTGAGATCAATTCAACAATGTTGGCCCCCATTTCAAAAGTAAGACCGAGTGGATTGCTGAGAACTAGGGTGCAAAGCGGAATTCACTCTTATCCATTATAGGGTTAGTAGATAGGTTGTTCCTTTAAGAACTAAATACAAATCATGAACAAGGGACCTTACCCTCTCATTGGCCCGAGAGATTTGGTTTATAAGTTGGACCTCAAACCAATTGTTCAATAGTGGATTAGTGAGACTTAAGGAGCCAGATGTAATCTCAGGAGTAAAACGATATTTTGACCCAATCGAGGTTACGAACAACCTGAGAATGATTAACTTACTAATCATGGTTATCTCAGATGGACACAAATATATCTATAGTAAGAAGAGTGCAACTATGAGATTTTAGTGGAATGGCTCGTTAGTTAACGAATGTTGACTAGCTCGATCTAAAAAGGTTTAGCTAATTAATCTCGGATCATTAGAACTCATGTTCTATAGGTCTATTAGGTTCTCATGCTAGTTCATATGGAATTAACTTAGAATAAAATGTTGGATTATTTTGAATAGTTCGAATTAAGCAAGGAGAGAGAACCGACAAGTATATATGTAATATAGTGATTAGTTATCAATTTAGAGATAAAATTTTATATTTAAATATGATTATAAAAAATGATGGAAATTATCAAAGTTGTAAAAAGTCCAAAGATTAATTTTTTACTATGAAAGGTCAAACTTTGACGGACGATATATTCAAATGTGATTTAAATTTTGAAAAAATAAATATGAATTCATGCTCAAGATGTTGAAATTAATCAATAAGTGAAAAATCGTAAAAAGCCAAAATATTAGCTTTTGACTTAAAAAGTCAAAGTTTGCTTTGGACTTGGATGGTCAAATGACACCAAGCCCACTAAGAGAATGCATTTTTTAATAATTTCATTAACTCTTTAATGGGCTAAGTGAGCTCATGGTGATGACACCAATATTGGATCTTATGTCTTAAAACTCATAGTTTGTAATCATAATCTATTCAATAATGTCGTTATTAACAAATTGAATATTATAATCTTAAATCCAATAAACTAAGGTCCCGAGGCTATTTTAAGTAAACTCAATTTTATGTAGAAACATAAACATGGATCAAACTCGAGTATATAACCTAAATAGTTTATAGTATACAAATAAGGTTGGACACCTTATTTTGGGGACACTATGGATGTGGTTCGCTTTGTAGTCAGTAAAAACGATATGATCTTAAATCGTTTACGTAGAGACATAAAAGTGGGGGTATCCTATGTAAAGAGTTTAAATAAGACTGAACCATGAAATAGTCACTTTTACGTTTTAACGTCATTTACTGTTTAAATTTTACTTTTTCGATTATTGATGACCTAGGTAACTTAATCTTAAACTAGCTATGAACTCATGTTCACACGAGATTGTCCTTATATCTTTATAAGCAAGGACAGCTTATAAACGCTGACCCAATAAGTTTCCCATTTTAAGGGTAAGACCGGATGGATAGCTGGGAGCATAGAGTGCATGACGTAATTCACTCCTACCCACTTTAGGTTTAGTAGATAGGTTGTTCCCTAAAGAATTGAATCCAAAAATCTTAAACAAGGGGCCCTAGCCCTCTCATTGGCCCGAGAAGGATTTGGTTTAGAGGTTGGACCTTAAAACAATTGTTTAATAGTGGATCGTGCGACCTAAGGAGCAAGATGTAGTCTTAGGGTAAAACGATTTTTTGACCCAGCCGATCTCACGAACAACGTGTTAAAGATTTACTTACTGATAATGGTTATATCAGATGAACACAAATATATCTATAGCAAGGAGAGTACAACTACGGGACTTTAATGGAATGATCTATTAGTTAACGAATGTTGATTAGCTTGGTCTAAAATAGTTTAGCCAGTTAATCTCATATCGTTTGAGCTCATTATCTATAAGTTCATTAGGTTCCACTACTAGCTCATTTGGAATAAACTTAGAACAATATGATGGATTGATTCAAATTTGTTTAAATTAGACAAGGAGAGAGAAATCGATAAGTATATGTGATATAGTCGTCGGTTATCATATTAGAGAAAGAGTTGTATGTTTAAATATGATTTATATATTAGAAATATGAATGTGGATTCCTATTCAAAAGCTCGGAGTTGATGAAATTGGTCAAAGTTGTAAAGAGTCAAAATATTGACTTTTGCTTTGAAAAGTTAAACTTTGACCAACTATAGATTCAAATGTGATTTGAAGTTTGAAATTTGAAAAAATGAATGCGGATTCACTCGGGAGGTCGGATTTAGTCAAGAAGATCAAAATGGTAAAAAGTCAAAAAGCTGAACTTTGAAAAGTCAAAGTTTGAGTTTGATTTAAATGAGCAAATGATCATTTTACCTATTGACTAAAGTTAGTGGGAAATCTCACACCAAAAGAAAATCCATCCTAATTTCTCTTTTATTGAAAAATATTTTCACCTTTCTCACACCAAATAAAAAACCAAACCAATCCAAAATTCCATCCTTTTCTTCCTAAATTCATCTCTTGATTCCTTCATAAATCGAGTTCCAAAACTCAATTTTGAGTCTGGAAGATAGTAGGTAACTACTAGTAGTATTTTGTTCGAGTTCGTAAGAGGAGTAGACGTTTATATTCGAAAGCTATAAAGGTAATTTTGAATTAAACACTAAATCTTTTTAGTTTTTGGTTATATGCTAACTAGGTGCATATAGGGTAAATTCTCGATTTTTATTTTCACTGCGCATGTCTTATTTCCATCAATCAAGCCAGAGTTAATAGAATGTGAGGTGTTGGACTTTGATGAGTTTACACATACAATAGTTGCATATATTTTTTTATTTAAAGGATGGATTTTCAATTTGTTAAAGACTTTATGAAAATTAGTTTATTTTTCTTTAAAATTAAAAATAAATTGACCTAAATTCTTTAAAATCTATCCAATTTTCATCTCTCAAATCCTTCAATCATCAGGTCTCACAACCTAGTTCTAAGTCCAAAAAATAGCGAATCAACACTAGTGGTGATTCGGTTTGTATTCATATGAAGACTACGAGTGATTGGGAGCTTCAAAGGTACAAATTTCATTAACCCTAATTCCATTTTAATTAGGGTACTAATACATGTTAATCTCTAATAGGATTAGATACAATTATGGTAAAATTTGGTCCTTAATTCTACTGTGCATATCTACCACATCCATCATTTACTACAAAGTTTAAGAGGAACAATATTTTATTTGATAGAGAACTTAGTAGCCCTTGCTATCAAGTTAAGAAAAGATCCTGATGTTGGAGAAGATAATGAATATTTACATACGTAGACACATGGTTAGGAGTGTAAACAGAGTTGGTTGAGTTGGCAACCCAAATTAATTTTCCAATCCAACCAACCCGTAAAATATGAGTTGAGTTGGGTTGAGTTATCGGACTATATTATTTTTTTCTCATTTCTAATGTTTGCAAAGTTTAAAATTGTTATCTGTTCAACATCCGTAAATTCAAACTTATTTTCTACAACCCAAAAATGAGAAAGAAAAAGTACAGTTTAAAGTATGCAATAAACAAACATCCAGAAGTTTAATAATTAAAAGAACCGAAAAAAAATACAGTATAAAGCATACAATAAACAAACATCCATCTTCTTATCGTGCCAAGTTTGACCACAAAGAGTTATAATTAACTCTTTTCTAATGAATATGATGTTATACTATCAAATTTTTGCACCATACAATCATTTAGCTTTCTATACTATCACAATCGTTTACCCTACAACCTCCTATACAATCATTCAACCTCTTACACAATTGTTTAACTTTTCAATACAATCGTTTACTCTCTTAAGCGATCATTTAGCTTTCTACCTCTAAACAATCATTTACTTCTTACACGATCATTTATTCTCTTACACAATTGTTTAACTTTCTACCTTCAAACGATCGTTTACTTCTTACACAATCGTTTAGTTTTCTATGTGTTCGTTTACCCTCTTACGCAACGTTTAGCTTTCTACCTTCAAATGATCGTTTACTTTTACATGATCATTTAACAAATCGTTTAACTTCCACCCAATCGTTTAACTTCCTATCCGATCATTTAACAAAATACTCTTAATTTTACTTTTATTAAATAAATAATAGAATATATATAATATAAATATAAATATATATTTACATATATATTATTAATCCGAGTTGGGTTGGATCGAACCATTGGACCCCAACCCAACCCAAAATATACCAAAATTTTCAATACATCCCAACACACATTTTAAATAATCCAACCAAATCGAGTAGTCTAGATTGTTGAGTTATTCGAACTATTTTTAGGCCATGGGATAGGAACAGAAATAGAAAATATATAAAGATAAAAATATTGGAGAAAGAAAATTCAAATAAGGGCACACCTCCGTTGGGGGGGGTGTAATCAATAGTCATTTTATTTGAACTGGACTGAACTGGTCCAATCCCTAAAAGCCGAAAACATACCGTGCTTGCCAAGCCATGCAATTCAAATAAGGGGGAGATTGATGTCTTTTTATACCCTGGATAATCAATAAAAGGGTATAGAAGCTTCAGCTTAGAAGCTTAGAAGCCTAGAAGGTATCCATTTCACAAGGAGATTTCTAAGTGTTTAGAAAATATGAAGCAATCCGTTGCCTTATAAGACGGGTACATAATCATCCCAACAATATCAAGTATAGAATCAAGGTTAATTTACATGAAAAAGACATGGTTCACACACAACCTTTTGAGGTAAAAAGGATGTTTTTGTTTTTTCCCTTTTGACAAAAATCTTGTCCCAAGACTTCACCCGTGAAAAAATTGTCCAGAATGCTAAAGCTGCAGATTGCAGATGAAAACGAGATGGGATTGGTTTCTTTGATTCCATGAAACAGAAGTTGAAAGCACTTGACGCAAAATTCATGCAATTTACGTGAGATCAAATAGTGATTTTCCAGGCATTTTTATCAACCTGTTCAAGAACAACGACTTCTCAGATGCAATAGTTCCCATAAATAATTTTTTTAAAAAAAAAAGAAAACGAAGGGTATAGAGAATGGAAAATGCAAAAACTTCGACTACAATTTAGTGCAAAGAAACTTGTATAAACCCCTTGGCGCATCCCCATCCCCCTGGGTCTTCTATTTGCAATTTCACCGTGGCAGCACCAACAACAAGCCATCTCCTGTGCATTCTCACTTGCACCAAAGACCCAAAAATAGTATCACACCTTCTTAGGTACTAATCTATTAGGTACTTAAGCACCTTGGAAAATTCCACCCCAAAAGCTATTTGGGGTGGAAGAGCCAACAACTTAAATACCATATTGGTCATCCCATTCTAACCAATATTTTTTTCCAATACTTGTGACTGTCCAGACCAGCTTATGCGCACCCGATTAATCTCACGAAATAACTTGCCTAACCAAACAACATTTGGGTGTCAAGGTAACTTGTAGGAAATTAATTCCAAGATAGGTGGTCACCCTAGATTGAATCCATGAACTCTTAATTAGTTATTGAGATATGTCTCGTCTTTTACCACTAAGTCAACTCATGATGGTTCCCATTCTAACCAATATGGAACAAAGGGATCCCATACTACCTTGGTTCCTAACAATACCCCATCCTCAAAAAGCCGACGTCCTATGAAGCAATATTTCACTCAGCCACACCCGATTAGAACCCTCCAGCGGTTCCACTACACAATGTCGACAACTAGATTTGATAAAATTGTTCAGTACTTAAGCACATTGGAGAGCCAAGATACTCAAATACCACATTAGTCATCTCATTGGCTAGAATGTGGGACAAAGACATTTCACACTACCTTGATTCCTAACATAATTCAACTCCCCTGGTTTCCTTTCTTCCTTCTGGTGCACGTAAAAGACACCAGAGGCTTGTAAAAGAAACCATTCCATAGATCAGATAAAATTCCCAAGTTCCTCCAGTTGAAAACCAATAGGAGGTAACTAGAAGTAGTTTTGCCACTACATACTCTGGTTATTGTTGGTTGGGATTCAACAAATCTAAAGAATATATGCAAACTCAAATCATAATAACCATATAATTACAACACTTGCTTCAGCATGATTGCAGAAGGAAAAACACAACAAATATTTAAACAAGATGTATTTGACTCAAAAGCTTGAGAACAGTTTGGTTGCTCATATTTGAAATCGATTCAAGATTCTCTAGAGAAACATGCACACGTTAGATGTGTTTAGTTACCTTTTCTGAGCTGTAGGGTTGTAGGATGATAGCTATCACTCCAACTCGGATGTCTCCTCAGAATCTGACAAAGGTAACAGAGTGCAAATACCAAGCATATGTCCATTCAGGCAGACATAGTAGTCGATACAATCCTCATAAGCACCCAATCTACAGCTAGCACTTTGTGGGATCATTTTAGCTTGTAGCATGCTCCATAGCTTGGCCTTACAATAAGGGCACACCTCCGTCGGATGAAGCTCTGCTCCTCTCTTTATCAGCATTTTCCTAACCTTTGACATTGAAAATGACTTAAAAATACCCCTGAAGAAACCAATATCCCCCTCTTCCCCTTGATCGAGATGTTCACAAGGATCAGATACATATAAAATATCTGTTCTGCATTGTGGCATAAGAAAACTCTTGCCCGATGTCCTAGAAAATCGGGTTCTATAAACAAAATGACCAGGAATTTGAATGTTATTGAACAGACCACCCTTCTTACATCCCGAGCAATAAATAAGAAGTTTTCCAAGAGCTCTCCAGTTACCATCCACACTGTGACTCCCACTAGACTGCAGATCCAGCATCATTTTTGGAGCTCGGGTCCTGCAAAACTCCTTCCATAGCACTCGCTTGGCGAGATCGTCAAACCATTTGCATGCACAGGAAAGAGTAGCAATCAACTTCGGGTTCCAGTTCAAATGCTGGAATACTAGGAATATTGCATCCTCACTGAGGTGCCCCTTGGTGCACTGGCAGCTTGCTGAATGCACACACCGGTATTGCTTTGTCAGAATCATTCCTTCATGAGCATCTGAGAACTATTAATTAATCTGGCATGGGTTGTCAATAGATTAGATTAAATGACAATTTTTTATGTAATAGCCCGTATTTTCTAATACTGCTATTATAACAAATGCAGAAAACTTAATAACTATCATTTTGACAACTTACACAAATCAGCAGAAGCAACTTATTACAAAGAAGTCCTGAGTCAAACTATCAAATCCTAATGTAAACATCTTTTGATGACCTATGCCTGAACGCCAAACTTCACTTTCTTCAAAACTTTCACATGATCCTTCATCTGAAAACATTTTGGAAAAACAAAGATGAGTACAACAATATACTCAATAAGCAGTTCCCATATCAAGTCTTCAAATCCATTTGCTTCCAAAACTATAGGAAATAAAAATACAAATCATTACAAAACTTTCGCTCAAAACTTTGCAACAATAGATACTTTGAAACCGAGATCTTTCAAGCAACTAAAATGATAGGAATACAGTAGAGAATCTTAATGAAATTAAAAGTGAAAAAGAGAGTACAAATCAATCTTCCTCCAACTCTAGAGAGGAAATAAAACACAAGAGATAAAACCAGATGACCCTTTCCAGAACACACAAAACACTACACATATACCCACTAACCGTTTTTTGTCCCACTAGACTCTCATAACTATTTCTTTTACCTTTTTGCCCCTCCTCTCATATGTGTGTATCACAATGGTCTAACATAAAATTTCTAAACTTTCAGGTTGAAACTTTCATATAGTCTTTCAACAAAACCAAAAGCGCTCAAATAAACTTTCGACACCTTTAATAAACAAAACTTTCGTACTTTTAAAAACACAAATTGTTCAAAACTTTCAAATACAAAGTTTTAAATCGGTCAATACTCTCAATCTATTAATACTACTATAGAGCTTTCAGTCATTCAAAACGTTTAAGTACAAAATAGGAAAGTGTGAGACCCCCTATTATTAACATGTATAAAAGAAGGGGCAGAAAGGTAAACTTACAAGACAGCCATGATGAAAGAAGGAATTAGAAATGGGAACGTGGAACGTGCAGAGTGGGCCCTACAGGAGGAATGTTTTCAGGACCTATAAATAGTATCTTTTGGGGAATGGCGTAGCTAGGTTTTATTTTTGTATTGTTGGTAGAAAAGGCTGCTGTAGCTGAGGGAGACACCCTAGCTCGTAGGGAGAAGGGCGGTACGTTCTTTTCTTGCATTTCAGCTGTTATTTCTATTATTCAAGCTTGTGACTCTTATCCTTTGGGCATTATAAATATAAAAATACAGAGTGCTGCCTCTGTTTTTTGCCATTAAAGTAGTGAATACTAGACTTTACTTGTTAGTAGCCTAACATTTGGTATCAGAGCCACTGCAAACTGGGGGTTATTACCCGTCTAATGGCTCAGCGACAGATGGAAGAGAGGGTAGAAGGAACGTAAAAGGAAATATCGGGATTAATGGAGATTATAATAGAAATGAAGAAAACTATGGATCGGCTTGCGGAAGATATGAGAGAAAGCCATAGTTATAAAAAGAAAGAGGAATCAGGGACCTCCAACGGGTCAATCATGAAGTTAAATTGAGGCAAGTTGGAAGAGATGGATGTCACGACTGAGGTAAATACAACTCTAGTGGACAGAAGCAAATATAAAAAGTTGGAAATGCCGATGTTCCTAGGAAAAAATCCAGAATCGTGGGTATACAGAGCAGAGCATTTCTTTGAGATCAATAACTTACTCGAAGCTGAGAAGGTGAAGGTAGTAGTGGTAAGTTTCGGACAAGACGAAGTAGATTGATATAGATGGAGCACAACCGGAAGAAGGTGGAGTCGTGGAAGAATTTGAAGGCCAGAATGTTTGAGTTCTTAAAGGATAAAGTTTGGGAGTAAGGCTTATTCGCATTCAGCAAGATGGATCTTACAATGAGTACGTAAAAAAGTTTGTGAACTACTCAGCACCTCTACCTTATATCGCAGAGAGTGTCCTCAGGGACACGTTTTTGATAGGATTAGAACCGGCCCTCAAAGCAGAAGTGGTTAGTAGGCATCCTCAAACGTTGGAAGATTGTATGAAGGAAGCCCAACTGGTGAATGACCGTAACCTGGCCTTGAAACTGGCTAGAGCTGAATTGGGAATCCCAAAACCAAAGGGAGGAGAATCGTCCACTACTAAGGTTCAAGGGGGAATGACAAGGGAATGCCGCAGAAGAATGAATTTCAAATGACAGATCACCATACCTCTAAAAGGAAGCTACCAAAAAGGGGAACCACCGATTAAAAGATTGCCTAATGTGGAATTTCGTGCACGTTTAGATAGAGGTCTCTGTTTTGGGTGTAATGAGAAATACTCTCACGGACACCGTTGCAAGATAAAAGAGAAGAGGGAGCTGATGCTTTTTATTCTTAACAAAGAGCAAAGTGTAGAAGAGGGAGAAAATTCAGAAGTAAAGGAGGAAGAAAGGGTGGAGCTGAAACAGTTAGACATCACCGAAGAAGCTGAAGTTGAGTATCGAGCGATTACCAGCTTTACAACAAAAGGCACAATGAAAATGAAGGGGCATGTGAAGGGTAGAGAAGTGATTGTGCTAATTGACAGTGGGGCAACCCACAATTTCATTCACCAGGCATTAGTAGATGAAAAGAAGCTACCAATGGAGAAAGACACTCACTTTGGTGTTACAACTGGGGATGGTACCCGATGCAAGGGAAAAGGAATTTGTAGGCGGATAGAGCTCAAGCTGGAAGAACTGACAATTGTGGCTGATTTCTTAGCAGTAGAGTTGGGAAAGGTGGATGTCGTTCTGGGGATGCAATGGCTGGACATGATGGACACGATGGGCACGATGAAGGTGCATTGGCCATCGTTAACGTTGGTATTTTGGGTGGGTAAGAAAAAGGTTGTACTTAAGGGAGACCCGTCCCTCATTAGAGCTGAATGCTCCTTGAAGACAATAGAGAAAACATGGGAATTAGAAGATCAGGGGTTCCTATTAGAATGGCAGAATTACGAGATCGAAGCTGAAGGCGGGCAAGAGGCAAGGTCTGCAAGGAGAAGGGGAGGAGCTACCACTGAAATTCAATTTTTACTAACCCAATATGCAGACATTTTCGAGGTCCCAAGGGGGTTGCCACCCAATAGGGTATAGATCATCACATCCTAACACTACCAAAACAGAGACCAATTAATGTGAGACCCTATAAATACGGCCACGTGCAAAATGGGAATTATAAATAGTATCTTTTGGAACGTGCAGAGTGGGCCCTACAGGAGGAATGTTTTCAGGACCTATAAATAGTATCTTTTGGGGAATGGGGTAGCTAGGTTTTATTTTTGTATTGTTGGTAGAAAAGGCTGCTGTAGCCGAGGGAGACACCCTAGCTCGTAGGGAGAAGGGTGGTATGTTCTTTTCTTGCATTTCAGCTGTTATTTCTCTTATTCTAGCTTGTGACTGTTATCCTTTTGGCATTATAAATATATAAATACAGAGTGCTGCCTCTGTTTTTGCCATTAAAGTAGTGAATACTAGACTTTACTTGTTAGTAGCCTAACAGAAAGATACATAGTTCAAGTAGCCCAGCATAAATGGCAACCATCAATAACACCCGTCAAAAAGGTCAACTAACAATCAACCTAAATAGCAGAAAGATTAACCAGAACAGAAATTACTTTACATGTGAGGCTATGTGAGTGCATCACACAAGAATCTTCGTTCCAAAGAATGTCAAACCACAAAAATGAGTCCTCTCACAGATAAATTCAGTCAGAACAGAAATTGTCAATTCCAAATTTGGCTATAACAAAATAACAAACAATCTCTAAACACGAAAACTAGCATATCCGAATACAATCAGAAATATTTGAAACAAAACATTGCAGTTTCAAATAGCAATTTCAACAACAGAACTCATCAAATCAAACTATTTAAATCTTCCACAAGTTTTCAGAAGTAACCAAAACAAAAACAAAAAACACATTCAATCCAAAATCAATCAAAACATTTTCAAGTATCATTCAAAATAGTCACTATACTTTTATTAAACAAAATCAACTAAAACTATACAAAATACTTTCAGTCGGTTCTCAAATCACATAAAACATGTTTTCAAAAAGGAAAACATTAATAACATCCAAACAAATTCAAGGGGTTTGAAATGGTACAAAACATCTTTTTAAATATCCAAAACACTATCAGCCATTTATCCAATAACAACAGTCAAAACACATCTTTATCAAAATTTACATTGTGAAAAGGATGTGAAAACTACTTACCTCGATCAACAATACTATAATTCTCAATTCAAAATTTGCTTCCTTGAAAGAACATCCTTTAGAGAGCCTAAACATCATGTTTAAGGGTTAGAACCCAGTTTGACAACCTTAATCAACAACAAGAGGTTTTCAGACAAGAATATTCTAATCCTAGTTCACCATAAACCTTTAATTAATCACTACAAATTAGTACGATGCTACAACCAACAACCTTTCACGAGTCAAAGACTGATCGAAGACACTTTAATCTAGTTTAAACTAGTCCAAAACGAGATCAACCTCGCTGAACCTTAACCAACTACTCACAAAATCAACCCAAACATAACAACAAACAAGTTCCAATAATTCATAGTACTGTTCAAACACTTCAATCCAATTTAAAAAAGAAATTAGAGCAATAATTCTTACCGAATCTTATCGAAGAGGCTCTAAACCTTGCTGGCGGGTGTCCAAAAACGTGGAACTTGGCAGATCTGGACCTTAAACGATATGGGTACAACAATTTGAAGCCAATCGAAGTGTGGGTCAATACTGAAACCTGTCGAAACGGTGAGACATTGATGAGAAGGTGTACAAAGTGAGTTCTCGTCTCATGGGTGTCACATCGGCTTGGCTACACAACGACCATAAAACCCATGGAGCTTCATGGAGAATCGCGTTACCATTGCAGAAATGACTCGTGGGTTTCACCGCCACGGCTCGCCAGAAGTGACGGAGAGAAAGTGGGTTCGTGAGTAACACCTTGAACGTGAGGGTGTCTGCTCGTGTCAACGTGAATTCATAGGGGTCTTTGCCGTCTGAGGCTCGCCGGCCAAGAAGAATGAACAGAAAGGGGGTGGCCGGCCGCTGCAAGGGGAAGAAGAAGATTATGAAGGCTAGGTTTCCCACTTTTCTTTTTCTATTTTCCTTTTCCTTCTTTTTCCTTATTAATGACCTCATAAATAGTACCTTTATCTTTATTTTCCAACAAATCTTTTTCATTTGGAAATTTTGATGGGTGGCAAAAAAAATTTAGGTATTTTAGGAGTATGTCTTTGGGTTTTGTGATGTTGCATACATAACAAAATACTCCTCTTAGGACTAAAAGTGAACTACTTTTCGTAGTTTTAAGATTCTCGATATTGTATCACTTATACATTAAAATTATAGTTTCGAATGAAATAATAATCTAGACAAGTCAACGAGTCCAACACAACAAAAATCACTTAATTTGGAGCTAAAACAAGCCAAAACAAGATCATGGGCATTTCAATAATTTTTAGAAGTCCGATCTTGCCCAAAAACCGCAATGCCGAAGCTTGGCTCTTAAAGACAACAACCGCCAAATTCTTGTACTGTCGGGGCATTACAAACTTCGATGGAACGTCAACAGGCTCACACCTTTTCCTCTGCAAGTCGACCTAAATGCTTATGCCTCCAAGCTTGTAGTTACATAATTAGCACTTCATTTTTTAGATTTTCATCGATCTATAGCAAAATTATCTGGTAAATTCCTCTTTAATTCCTCTATAAAATTCTCTCAATTTTTCTTCAAGAAATGATGACGTACTTTGTCATTTTCTTTTGAGCTACTTTGAAGAAGATGATCAACTAAGGTACTTTCTTAGGAATGGTACTTCTAGCACACTTTTTTTGAGAACTCATGTCTTAATTACTTTTTAATTCAATCTTTAGTTGAATTTCCTTTCAGGCTTTTGAAATTAATTCTCGTTTAATTGACTTGATTAACCAAGATTGCATGAATTATTTTTAATTCCTAATGGTGCTAAGCATATTCTAATTTGAAGGATGAATGGCTGGGAATTTTTTAATTGATCTTTAGCATATCATTTCCAAATGATATTTTTAAATTTTCAAGTAATTAATTTTTCTTGAGAAAAAGGCATTCTTTGTTCTTGATAGTCACAACATTGAAGCCTAGAATCTTAATGCAAATTCTAAATAATTCATGGAAACCGCTAAGATGAAAATGATTTCTTTGAATTTAGTATGAATTGGATTTGTTTCTTGATTCATTACCATAGTATATTAGTTTCTTAAACTAATTAGTTGTGGGTTGAGTTAATTTGTAATGCATCTTTTGTTCTATGGTAGAAAAATTGCTAATATGATCTATTCCCACTTTTACCATTGATTGAGAGAATTAATATTCTTTTTGTTGTGCTAATTCCTTTAAAAAAAATATATACACCCAAAACATTTACTTGCTTTAATATTCAATTTTGCTTTATCACGCCAACCCCCCTCCCCATTGCATGATCCTTAGATTCTTGAATTTCTACTACTTGAATTGTTGTTAATAAACAATTTAAATCCCTTGTGAACGATTCCTTTCTTGCTCTATGCTACATTTTCTCATTTTCTTGTTAATATTGCGAGCAGTGAGATTGGGTAAAAATAATTCTTTGGATGGTTTGAAATTGTGGTTTCTTAACCCAATTAGTTGCATTTTTTTTTTATATATATTTTGAATACCTTTTGCACTGTTGTATCTCTTTCTTAAAAAGTGACCCCTATTCTGGACCACATCAAAAGTGGCATCGTTGCTGGTGAGTTGCTTGCTCCCCGGGGGTATTGTGAGCTTGATTTTTTTGAAGAGATAACCCAAGAGGAAAGATGACTTCAAAGGGATAGGAGAGAAAGAAGAAATCATCAAGAACATTTGCTTGATCAAAATCAAACAAGAGGGCTGAAAAATAACCAAGAACCAAGTGAGGAAAATCATAGAAGAGAGAATTGGAGAAGTAAACGAAACTTTGCACTCAATTATTGAAGCTAACTTCTCCTGTTTTGAATGAGCAAAAGGGGCTAATCACTAAGTCATGCAATGTGGAGTATGTGGATTGCTTAGACATCAATTGATAAGTGCCCTGAGATTACAAGAAAGGTAAATGCAATGGGAGGCTTCAACAAAAGGTATGATGTTCACACATGCTCCTTAGACGTGTGAAGTCAATCGATATTGCCTTTTGTCTCAACGATATCAGCTGACCCTGACTTAAAATTCAACAGAAGCATAAAACTTATCTTTTAGAGAGAAAATTTAAATATAGTCTATTTTATTTACATTTTATAAAATATAATACTTACCAAGGTTTTGTTCAGACCAAACTACCTATAAAGACATTTTTCATTACCCACGATACAATTACTTTACACTTCCTATTAGACTTTGACATGGCAGCCATAAGTTGATTAGCTCAAAGCAACACGATCCTTACTTGAAAAGTGAAAAAACATTTGAACAAATGAATTAAAAATGTCCAATGAGTAATGTTTTCAAAAACATATTTTCCAAATAGTTATGCTCAATGCTTAACTTTAAACATAGAAATCATCGTAAACATAGTAGAAACATTTCAGAAATTCCTTAATCATTCAGATATACATTAAGCTGTTGGCTTATACATTCATGATTTAACATAAGTTAGTATAACCGAACCTAATTCACTACTAGAAAAATGAGTTTTAACGATGCAAAATTTGCGTCATAAAGAGTTTCAACGACACAATTTTTGCGTCATTAAAGCCCCTGTCAAGATAGGCTATTTAATGACACTTCAAAAAAAGTTTCGTTAAATATGAGTAGATGACACTAATATACTATCATTAATATCCTTATATTGACGCTTTAAATGTCATTATCTATAACTCAACATAAAAATGTCGTTGTTCATGTGGTAATCTGTTTATTCATGTCATTTTATCGTTATTGACGACACATATTTCGTGTCATGTTTTAACATTTCGTTACATATAATTCTAGTCAAGAAATGTGCTCTTACAACACTATTCTTATGTAATAAATACTTATATGTCGACACTTTTTTAGTTTTGTTATTTTTCAGTTTACAACACACATCTTTCTACCATATATTTACTTATTTGGACATTTTTGTGCTTTAAAAAAAATATGATCCAACATTACTAACATATATATGTTTAAAAAGATTTTTATATTGATAATAAAAAATTTTAAATTATATTATTAGTAAAGGTTTCACGATATAATCCAATAAATAAATTAACTGTAATACATATACGAGTGACCTAATCAAATCATACTAACACATAATGAACTTGATTGATTTCATGATCCATGGATTCTTCAAATACTTGCAAATTGACCGACACTAACAAAGTTAACACAACTTTTTGATAAATTAGTTAACACAAACTTGCTAGCATATCATCTAATTAAACAATAAAAAACACCAGAATTTTACATAATTCAGTAATAAAAAACATCTCAGTACAAGCTCCATACCCAAGAGTCTAATTAACTGTGTGATGCCAATCGCCAATATATCACCACCAGCATCACAATTCTTCTGAGTCAATGCACAAGCTCAATCAGATGACCCTGAAAAGATCTCTATACTATCATATGTATAAAAGTAAATGAACCTCCTCAACTATTCTATTGGTTTCAAAAGTTTGTTCCTGTATCAAATTTCAACAATCAAGTACAGAATTCAGGCATAACAAAGGTAGAATTAATAAACTTTTCTACTTGGAGTCAACTCTTATCCATCTAAGAGAAAGGGAACTACATTAGAGGATACAAGTTGTATAATCAATGGGTGTCACCGATCGTATATTATATTTGAAACAGTTTTAAAATAATAATAAATAAATAAAGAAGAGGATGCGGGAGGAATAAATGGCTACCTCTATACAAATGATGAAATCTTGGACCCTTGACTTAAACTATAACCCTTGGGTTGCAGGACTCCTAAACAAATCGAAGACAAATAGGAGAGCAATATAATTCCAACACCTTGCCACCAAGTCAAAAATACTATAGATTTAAACATAAAAAATTTGGCCAATGGCTTTATATGTACCAATTCATCCTTGTAACTGTATAGAACTGAATCAGGCAGTACAGTGCCCATGTTTGACTGAAAATTTAAACCACTGCCATATAAGGATGCCTACAAAATAAGAGTTAGAACCACCCCAAAAATTCCAGCTGTAAAACCTCTAATATTTTCCAGTCATTTTTAAAGCAATAATAGTCAGACAGATGCAGTTACAGTTATCTAATTAAGCACTCCCCAACTAGAAGTATTTGATAAGTAACATAATGAGAGGGAGCAAATGGAGCAAACTGAAAACCAAATTTTCAGACAACCACATGGACCTTATCCATTAATTGGATTTAATTCAGCTAAATGAAAAACAAAACCAGTCTAGAAACAAACAAAATAGAAACTAACAGGAAAAAGAGAGAGAAGTGAAGAACCATCAACATGAAATACGACAAAAAAGGACGTGCCAACACGAAAAATCAAATACTAAACAGAAATACAAAGACAAGACTCACTTAGAAAACTAAGAGATAAAGCATGTTATCGATAAAAGCATGCACAGTTGACATAATTACGATTTAAATTTCATTTTTCTTTACCATGGCTTCAATTTCTGCATAGTATTGGCTGAGTGTAGTTCGAAGATTTAATACTCATTATGGAATGTTTTCTCTAAATGCAATATCTAACCCTTTTGATATTCATTATTATGGCGAAGTTCTTCATTTATTCGGCTATCTTCATCCATCTCTTCTGATTCCTCAGATTCCTTGACAGAATTCTAGAATTAAAAAACCACTAAACCGCAGTAGGTTCTAAATTAAACACTAGCACAAAGAATATCCAAAGGTTTGCAAGAACCCTTGCAACAAAAATAATATAAGTAGAAACAATGATAATTAATCTACAAATATCTAGTTTGAATTAATATAATCACTAATTACAATCGAGTTCTCCATTAAGGAAACTATAGGCAATGATATTTGAACACAGGCATTTAGTTCCTCCATGAAGATTTGAATCACTACAAAGATTTCAGTACATTATTATTAAAAAAAGTAAAATATAGGAGATACTTTTTGGTTTTATGCGGTGGCTTTAACCACTTCTTAAATGCCTAAATAACGCATTTAGGCATTTAGGAGTTCAAATTCATAACCATATCAAAGATTCAATTAGTTCAAATGACGTAAGCTTAAATATTGTCACCCAAAAGATTAGTTAAGACAGGAAATCTTCTCCCATAGGCATTATGGCATATGTAATTGTCATAGCCCCTCTATAAAGCCTTCTCATCGGTAGTTGGGATTCATTATGATATAACACTAGCATAACTTAATGAAATATTTAAATATAAATTTCCTCATCAGACTTGAAATGCAACTTTTAAGTATTTAAGTAAATCACTTTAATGCATAAATCCCTCACAAGCTATTATTTGGGCAAATTGAAATCAAATTTGGAAATCTTTAAGCATTTAAATAAAACATTTAAATTGCAAGTCACTCACAAACTTGAAGCTTTCCTCCTGAGCTTCGGAAAATTCGCCAAGCTTCACTTGTCCTGAAAATATGGTATTTATACTCCATTTAATCTGTAAGCTCCAAGCAAAAATTTCCAAAACATCCAGAAATATCCAAAATTATCAAATAGGTTGGCTAGTGCGCAGGTCATGGGCGGCAAGCTACATGCCTGCAAGCAAGCCTCGACTTGGCTGCTTGCTAACCTCACAAGCCCTGACATGCTACGCCTGTGTGTCTACGTGCAGAGTTAATCGCGCGCTTCTTGTGTCGCATCGTGTGCTATGCAAGACTTCTTTGTCTGTGTACGCATGCACCCCGCATGGCCTAGGCGTGAGCCTCATGCTGCTTGGTCGTGTGACGAACATGCTCCTCACATGATCCAAGGCCCAAAGAACCTCTAATGCTTATTTTGCATGCCCATCTCCCCATGTGATAATGGCACTCGACCCACTCTTGTTCTTGCCTAGCAACATGATTTTTTACCAAAAACTTAACTTGACTTTGGAGCTTAATAACTTAAAATCTAGAGTTCAACTCAAGAACCTTCCTATTTAGAAATGTTTTAACTAGCTACCTTCAAATTTCAACAAAAAAATGCCAAGTATTGAATTCTATAGCTTCAAAATCTTCAACATTACTCAAATTTCCTCCGAAAATGATCTTCGAGTCTTTCTTCACTTCAACACCTTCCTTCTTGATGTCATTTCTTCCGAGCAACCCTTCCCTTGATACTAGACACAATTTAGGATATTTTTCAAGTGGAATTGCTCAATTGGCACGAGTGGATTATGAACACCATTGATCCAAAGTTGTCCTTATATAACGATCCTTGCATGCTCCTTCATTGACACAATTCTTCTCGCCTCTTACTCCATATACTTGTCACTTTCCACCTCATGTTGCTTACATTATGCCTCCTACTTGGAAAAACCTAGGTGTCTTGCATGTTGTCCACTTGTAATCCACCTCATATCTTACCTCATCAAGCTTATATCAACTTTGGACGCCTACCTCTGTTTCCTTGAGGGTTCTTTAGTAAATTCTTGCTGCCTAGAATGCGTAGGACTTCCTAATGCCGACCTAACCTCTAAATCATATCACAATACCTTCAATGAAAACATGTGTATCACTTAGTCGCATTGCGCTTTTGGCCATCTGGCACTCCCTTGGCCACATGACCCATGGTTGCACGATACCCTTATTGGTCGTATTGCCTACGGCCACATGCTAACCTCTTTAGAGGTTCTTGACATTTTCTAAACGCCTAGCTTGCTTGCCTAGCATACATGCCAACCTAAACGCCTAATCAAACCTTATCCTCGGAGGTTCTTGTGACATGTTTTTTGCCTTGTAACCTTGTCCAATAAAGGTTTTCTTGACACCTCTTGGCCTCATAACACCTCAACCTTTTGGCCGCCCAACTTGTCTCTTTAAAGGTCTTTATGACCTTAGCTTCTTGGCTACTTAGAGTATGTAACATGCCTAGCCAACACTTAGCCAATTTTCAAGTATATCTTAGGCCTTCCTTAGCTATGATGACACTTTTCTTTTGTCATCTTAAAAAAAATGACACTCTTCAATAACACTTGATTATAATCACTAAAATTTAATAAAATCTCTTTCCAATTTATCTTGTAGTAACAATCTTAAATCATCTTTTTCTGACTAACCTCAACTCCTAAACTCCTCTTAAGCTCCTCAATTACTTAAGGAGTTTTTGGGTTCTAGAGTTTACATATGATCGCCATAGTAACACATATAATACGGGATGGAGGGACCATCCTAACATGAAATGGGGAAATCAAGCTCAATATGACTAAAGGCTTTTATACACAATCTCTTCTTCTTCTCAAAGTACGTTTCTTGAAGATATGGTTAACTCTTTAGCAATTAATTCTCTTAAGTTTCAATAGGACCTTTACCAACTCAACCAAGAAATCAAATCGTTTTAACAAGAAACAAGAACTGGTCTCACAAATATTGACAACCAAATTACACAATTGGCTTCTACAATTCAAAAGCCAATTGTGAATGTCGACCTTCCTTCTCAAAATCTCCAAAATGAGATAAAAGATGATGAAAATTACCTCATCCCATTCCATAGAAAGAATGATTAATGATTGTTATCATTTGACACGTGATGACTTAGATTCAGCTAAACATACGGCGAAAGGGATGTAACAATACAATATCCATGTCATCGAACTTATCCTTAGCATACATATTAGAAATACAAGTATGTGTGGCGAAGGTACCGAGAGGTTGCTTACCTTAATATAGGATGAGTTGCATAGAATTTATTATTTAGAAGGATCATATATAAATCATCTTTTAACTTCAAGTATTTGGGTCCAGAAAGGCGAGCAAGTGTGACAAAGGCACTGAGAGGTTGCTTGCCTTAAATATGAAGTTAATAAATGCTTTGTATCGCCTTAACACATTAGTTATCTTATTTTACACTTAATTATTTAGATATTCATGTATTACCATCGCCAATATACACGTGTTCACAATACATAATTCCTCCATGTCATATCCATCTTACTACTCCATTGCACATAGTAAAAATATAGAGCATAGAATATATTGTTCATACACCGCACGATTTTAGAACACATGGTCTAGCCCTTAAAATTGTTAATTCCCTGAGTTCGATCTTGGCTTAATTAGAAAACTTTCTCTTCGCTTACACTTAGGTAAGAGAGGAAAACTTGTACTTAAATGATGAATCTTTGAAGTTAGCAATGCATAGGTGGGATTCTACACCTTTTATCGCATGAACCTAACCTAGACGCCTACTCTAGTCACATACTTAAAGCCTAATTAGAATGCATTCACAAATTAAAAACAAGAATATGGTTCAATCACTAGTGAGAGAGTTGATCTTTTCCAAGTTCGAACAATCTCTTGATCATGATAGTAAAATTAGCTCATAAATTTTAATTTTTATATTTGGCATAAAACATGATCAAACACCTATATAATTATTCGGGCTTTCCTAAACAATTGTTAGTCAATGATTTTTGAAGCTTTAGTTTTTTTTTATCATTACAACGCCTTTAAGAATTTAAATTAGATTAGTTTAAAATTCTTTCAAATATACAATACTCATTATCTTTCTCAATGCACATTTGTGAATCTTTTAGAGAAAAATTGTCGATAAGTGACACAATTATAGTTCGACATTAAAGAAAGGTTCGGCTACCACATTTCTTACCATAGGGCTTGGGATGGCAAAAGAAAAGCAGTGGCCAAAGTGTTTGGTAATTGAGACGAATCATATAAACTATTACCTTGGTGGTTGTACATGGTAAAACATACCAATCTTGGAACACTTATTGAATGGATAGTGCACACCTATCTATGGGTGTAATCGGGTTGGGTTGGGTTGGGTTGGGAGACATTCTCAACCCAACCCATATTTTCGGGTTGGTTGGGTTGGCAACCCAAATAACCCGAATTTAGTTTCCAACCCAACCCATAAAATATGGGTTGGGTTGTCGGGTTTTTTTTTTTCATTTCTGAATTTTAATTTTTGTAAGGTTTTAATATTGTTTTTTTTTTTTAAATTCAAAATCATTATACATTCAAATATCAAACATACATAAATTCAAAGTTCCATACATACATAAATTCAAAGTTTCAAGACTTACAAACATACATAAATTCAAAATTCTTAAACATACATAAATCTAAACATCTGTCCTAAATTCAAAGTTCTTAAACATACATAAATCCAAACATACCCATAAATGTTCATGAAATACAACTTTAATAATAATCAGAAAGTTCTTAAACATTAGTTGAGAAACTGAATATAAATTTCTAAAGATCCAATAAACATTCGAAGCATTTAAATTTGTAGGGTGAGAGACGAACAGAGAGGTCGAGAGATGAGGAAGAGAGGCGCGTCACTTGTTTTCTTTTTTATTCTAGGGTTTCTAACTTTCTTTTAACTTTATATTTTATTAAAAAATATAATATTAATATATACATATATATATATATATATATATTAATTCGGGTTGGGTTGGGTTGAACCGAATTTTCAATCCTCCAACCCGAGACCCAACCCAACTCACATAATATGGGTTAGGTAGTCCGGGTTATTCAGGTTGTCGAGTTAATCTTACACCCCTACACCTATTGAAGGACAAGTCATACTATCATCTGTATTTTAGGCATTTGGTCCTTGTTTATAAGCCTTTAGTAGATGTAGGCCAATTTTTCAAATTGATGGCACTCACTTGTATGGAAACTATCTTGGAAAGTTATTAATTGCAACATTTGTCTATTCAAATAGGCGTTTTCTATCTTTAACATTTGTCGTTATGGAAGAGGAGTCAGCAGATTCATGGGGATGATTTTTGCAACATCTGAAAAAATTGTGTCCCATGATAAGGTAGCTTGGTTTCTGATCGACATGAAGGCATCATATCATAAGTGAACAATTGTTGGAATATAAAGTGGTTATTGAGGGCCTATTAGTGAAACTAGAATACTATAATTTTTGAATCCAATAAACTAAGGTCTAGAGGCTATCTAGTGTAGACTAAAAATTTATGTAGAGACATAAACGTGGGTCAAGTTCGAATACTAGTATATGACCTAAACGATCTATAGTGTATGAATAAGGTGGGCATCTTATTCTGGGACCGTTGTAGATGCGGCCCGCCTTGTAGTTAGCATAAATGATGTGATCCTGAATTATTCATGTAGAGACATGGAAGTGGGAGCATATTATGTAAAGAGTTTACATAAGACTGAAACCAAGAAATAGTCACTTTTAAGTTGTAACATCGTTGACTGTATAAAACTAACTATTTTGATTTTTGATTACCTAGGTAATTTAATCTTAACCATGACCTAACTATGAACTTTTGTTCACACGAAATTATCTTTAGATCTGCATAGGTGAGGGCAGCTTAACGACGCTGGCCTAACAAGCCTCCCATTTCAGGGGTAAGACTGGGTGGATGGCTAGGGACATAAGGTGTAAGACGAAATTCACTCCTACCTGCTTTAGGGTTAGTACATAGGTTTGTTCTCTTAAGGACTAAATCCAAGTCTTGAACAAGGGGCCCCTCTTTTTTATTGGCCGAGAGGGATTCAGTTTATAGATTAAACCTTAAACCAATTGTTCAATTGTGGATCAGTGGGACTTAAGGAGCAAGATGTAATCTCGAGGATAAAACGGTATTTTGACCTAGTCGAGATTATAAACAACCTGTGAATGATTAACTAACTGATCATGGTTATATCATATGGACAGAAATATATCTATAGTGAGGGGAGTGCAACTACGGAACTTTAATGGAATGATCCATTAGTTAACGATTGTTAATTAGCTCGGTCTAAAAGGGTTTAGCCAATTAATTTCAGATCGTTGGATCTCATAATCTATAGGTCCATTAGGTTCCCCTATTAGCTTATATGGAATTAACTTATAACAATATGTTGGAATAATTTGAATTGTTTAAATTAGGTAGAGAGAGAAAAATCGATGAATATATGTGATATAGCCTTCGATTATAGAGTTTTATCTTTAAATGTGGTTTAAATATTAAAAATATGAATACATATTCGGAGCTCGGAATTGATGGAAATGGTCAAAGTTGTAAAAAGTCAAAATATTGACTTTTAACTTTGAAAAATCAAACTTTGAACTGCTTTATATTCAAATGTGATATGACTTTCAGAAAAAGGAATGCAAATTCATGCTCGGGAGGTCGAAATTAGTCAAGACGGACAAAATGGTAAAAAGTCAAATTGTTGACTTTTTTACTTTGACATAAATGGTCAAATAACCATATTGCACTTGAACTAGTTAGTGAGAAAATTCGACATTTTGTTGGATAATCCCATTAATACTTAGTGGGATAAGTGGCTACATGAGATGTAGACATCTAGCCCACTAAGTTTCAATAACGGTTTGTTGCATGTTAAGTGTTGAGATTTGGCCAACTTGCATGTAATTAGGTTAAAGCCTTTTTTTCAAATATTGAAAAGCTTTTGAAATATTTGGTAATTTTATTTTTACAAAATTATGCAAAAGTAATTTTTTCGCTCCCAAATCTCAACAAATTTTTACCTCCATTTGTCATTCCTCTCTCAATTTCCTTCACCTAATCGGGTCCCACAACCTGGTTCTATGTCTGGAGAATAGCAGGTCAACTTTAGTGGTGGTCTCGGCTTCGAGTTCGGAGGAGATTACGAAGATCATGAAATATTCAAAGGTAAGTTTTTCATTAACCCTAATTTCGTTTTATTTAGGGTAGTTTGTATGTTAATCACTAAATACAGTTTAGTTGCAATTAGCGTAAAATTCGATCTTAATTCTGCCACACATGTATCATTTTCCATCAACAATATGGAGAATGGGTGGACAGGATCAAGATGTCATCATAGATTCTGTTTACGCCATATCGTCAGTAATTTCTACAAAAGATATAAATGCACACCATTGAAGAAATATGCTTATCGTGCTGAATGTCAATTCCATATATGAAAGTTTGATAAGGCAATTCAATACCTAATGAGAATAAACAAGAGTTGTATGAGTTTTTTTTTATGACATTTCTATAGAGTAGTGGAGTCAAGCACATAACAAAAGATTTCGATATGGGTAGATGACAACGAATCTATTGGAGTGCATGAACAGAGTCCTAAAAGGAGTTCTAATGTTACTAATAAATGCTCTAGCTCAAATTACGTTTTTCAAATGTATTGAACTATTTTGAAAAAAGGAGAGAGGAAATAAAAGTTGCGTTGAAGTGTTGAGATAAATACATTCGATATGGATTTTTCAACTTTACCATAGTTGGTGAGATTCAAATTCAATACTTAATGTTGTATATTTCTATATTTAAATTCTCTATGCGGCGAGTCATGGTCATTACATGCAAGATGATCACTATGCTTTTGGGCCTTTCGTAACTATTAAATCCTCGTTGAGTGCAAGTTTTCCTATTGCTTGTCCAAGTGTAAGCGAAACAATAGGTTTCTTGGGTAATGTAACGACCCAACTTTCCGGACTAAGCTGAGGTCACTACTCAATACCAAAACTCGACCACACAACATAAAATTCATAACGGACCGGTTACGATTTCATAAAATGTTAGAAATATTACAAAAAAAAAAAACAGTATCGGGCCCTATTTTAAATCACAGTCACAAAAGTTTCAAATAAAAACTCAGGTCATCAACTCAAAATCACAAAACCAAATATTCTAACAAAATACATTAGCGGAAGCAATAAGAAAACCAGACGCGTCCATATGGCCTTCACGCGTCCTTCCTGCCTCTCGTCGGTCTGCCCCTCGCTGTGCCCTTATCTGAAAAGTTTAAGAAGAGAAAAGGGTGAGTATAAACATACCCAGTAAGGGACCCACTACTGGGCCCGTTAGGGAACAACAGTTAACTTCCTATTTAGGGGTACCCTACATAACAGTCTAGTGGTTCCGTAGAACGCACATATCAGTCTAGTGCTCCCGAAGGATGCACACATCAGTCTAGTGCTCCCGAAGGATGCACACATCAGTCTAGTGCTCCCGAAGGGTGCACATATCAGTCTAGTGCTCCCGAAGGATGCACATATCCGTAAGGCACACTACCCCATAGATGAAGCTAACCGTTACCCCTCAGTCCATACTAAACCGTCTACAACAGTCATACCCCAACGACATTCATATTACAGTTCCGCCATAGGCTTTGCCAGTCAGATAGTATAGGTTTAAACAACTACACCGCAGTTGCTATACGCATTTCCAATTCGCACACCATTAATAACCCCTAGACCCAGTCAACTAATCAATCAAAAACGGACTCACCGTCCTTCCCCGACCAAACTCCGTGATAAATGTCCAGACCAATGACTACCACGTACCTAATTGTAAACTTCAGGGTCCATCGACATAAAACCCCAATCTAAAACGTAGCCCATTAACATAACCACCCTATACCGAACATCCAGCATCGGGGTTTATCCGCAAGCAACTCCTTACATCCGATAGCACACAAGCTACAACTAGCGGTCGCATTACCTTTACATCAGACAAGAGTATAGCAACAATACTTAAAAGTCAAACACACATACTTTTATTCGGTACAGTTACTAACGTGTAATCCCCTATGGATTACTACGTTTCCAGCCTCGATCCGAGGTCCAGTAGTAGGAAAACCCTTACCTGAAACTTGGTTATGCCCCTCGATTGAGTCCACGCTCAACGGATCCACCTGAACGAAAACACAAGGGTTTTTAAACGATGATACCAGTAGAAGTCATTTTACTTGGCCCTAAGCAACAACCGTTGACTTACCCAAGGAAAAGAAAGCTATCTCCAAACAAGCCTGCCGCAGAACCCGAGAACTTAAACGTCAACTCCTTAATACCTTCAAGGGATGAAAGATAGGACCAAAGCTTATTCCAATATTCAACTCGAATCGGATATAGCAACATTATGGAAAATCATCAAAACAATCCTTACCGAAGACTCACCGTGACCCGGAGTGGAGGAAGGAAGGCTTAGGTGGCTCGGTGAACAGGGAGCTCGGCTTGGTTTGGAGGTGTCCAGCTCGGCTCGGCTCGGCTCGTGGCTTGGGTTGGCCAGCTCGCGGCTCGGCTCGGATTGGATCAGTTTACGGCTCGGCTCGGCTCGGTCCTCGGCTCGGCTCGGCTCAGCTCGGTCCTCGGCTCGGCTTGGCTCGGTCCTCGACTTGGCTCGGCTCGGGTTTGGGTGGTGGCTCGGCTAGCTCGGGTCGGGTCGGGTTTGCAGCGTGAAACGGGGCAACCACGAGCGGCGGATCTCCGACGTTCGACGACCGTGAAGAATCACAGCTTGGAGGCATTCGACGACCGACCTTGCTCCAACGCGGCGGACGACCGAAGGAGGGGCGCACGCCGGTGGCTGGCGTCGTGAGCCCGAGAGGAGATCAGAAACGGACGGGGCCGCGGCGGTCGGACATTGAAGCTGGAGAGTTCGACGATGTAGACGGAGACGGACGACCACCACGGAGACGGAGATGGAGATGTGCGCGAACGGAAGGAAAAAGAAAAGAAAAGCGGGCGGCGGCGAACGATGTAGGAAGAAGAAGAAGAAGAAGGAGGAGGAGGAGCGGTTGGGGGGGGGTGTCGCGCGGCTAGGGTATATTTAAAAAAAAAAATTCTTATTTTATATATATATATATATATATATATATATATATGTTAAATAAAAATAAATAAATAAATAAATATAATGATAATAATATACATAATAAAAGAAAATATATAAAAAAAGAAAATAAAAATAAAATTATTTGGTTATAATATTAATATCACCTAATGAATATAATATTCAATAAAAAAAAATATAAAGGTTTTAATATTAAACTAAAATGGTAATAATAAAAATGATAATAAGACAAATCATATTATATTATTATTTCATCATCTACAAAATCTTAAAATCCCGAAAAATTCACATAAATGCTAAAATTTTAAATTTTACCTCGAAATTCGGGGCGTTACAGGTAATCTAGGGTTGAACACATGAAATTGATATTAGACATTAGTAAGGCTTACTCTTCGATATAGGCAATATATATATATATATATATATATATTATTTAGTCTCTATATCTATAAACCACTAATTGGAAGTCACGAACACCACCACTTGAAAAACTTTCTTCTCTTAAGGATTGTGATTTAGGTTGGTTTGTGGAAACCAATTTAGACATAGAAATTGAGAGAATGTTTTAAAGAAGTGTATTTTGTAATTCAAAGACGAAGAACATCTTTCCTCTTTTCTCTTTCTTGCAAGTGCTGTGAACAATCCCACGTTTTAAGTAACTTCCAATAAATAAGTTAATTTAAATATTATTTAATAAAGTAATTAAATAATAATTAATTAAATCAAATGGGCATATTAAAGAATAGAAAAATATTGAAATTATGTATAAAATATAGTAAAATCTATCAATAAAAATTCCCCTAAATCAAATTTAGTTAACAATTTCATTCAAGTCATATTTAAATAAACATCTCCTATATAACTTATAGTATTAACTAAATTAAAATAAATAAATAAATGGAAAATTTGCATCAGATGACAAAAAAAATTTAGAAAAAAGTAGTCCATAACACCTCTTTATTGCATATGATAAATATGACAAGTAATTAGATATATCAAACGACTATCATAGGGTTATACAAGAGATACCAGAGGGCTATCAATGACTATTCGCTTTTAAATTTGCTATTTTTGCAATTTAGAAAATGTAGCGACATGAACCCCTTTATCATAAAACTTTTTGCTATTTTTTGAAACGCTCCTAAATAAATTCTCCAGTTAATTAATTACAAAGTTAAAACATTACATATTTAATTTAATCTACCGTTTGAATTATATTCAATTGTATCTCTCTCTTACTGTATAGTTTTAATGTGTCTTAAATTTTAACCTACAGTTTCAATATGAATCTAATTCACATTAAATTAATATATGAACTCATTCAAATATTTTATTCTCTCATAAATTAATTTTGAATTGTATCGAAAATTAAATTAATGTAATAAAGTTTAGTTAAAATATAAACTTTTTATTATAATGTATCCTCATACATTATATTAATTTTCTAAGTAAATTTGAACATTTCAAATTACAATCAAATACATAAAAACCTCAATATTGTTTATGAGCTACGAAGGAAACCTAGTGGCCTTATAAATCAAAAGCTACAACAGTATGTGATTAATTGACTAAACTCACTAACTACATTAATCAATATTTGTTAACTGTGTGTACACTCCACTAAAGACCCACGGCTAAACTCTTCTCACTGTAGATATATTTTTTTGTCCAAGGATATAGACCAATAACAATAAGTTAGTCCTTCACAATGTTCATAACACCAGTTGGGCCAAATTACTGCTTTATCGCTAGGTTACTTCTTAGTCTTTAAATACTAGTGCTCCTCTAATGAACAATTTGTTTATGGTCTAACCATTAAATAGAAACCTCTCTCGTGCCATAAAGAGGGTAGAATCCCTTTGCTCAAGTTCCAAAGACACCATTTAAGGGAACACTCATCTACTTACTTGAAAGTCAGGAATGAGTGAATTCCAACTTGTGTGATTATGTTTCTAGCTCTCCACTCGATCTTATTCCTAAAATGGCTAGCTTATTGAGTCGACAATTTGGTTACTCTCATTCATACAAATCAAAGGATAATCCATTGCAAACAGTAGTCCATAATACATTTAAGATTAAGATCACTAAGTTGCTTAAGTAATCCTATTGAAATAGAAACCTAACTAGTCAACAATGTTATATCTAGTAGTTATTATTTCATGGTCTAGTCTTATGCAAACTCATTGTATAGGTGACACCCCCCCTCTTAGAGCCCTCCTCTCTTCCTTAGTCCCAAAAGAGATCTTACCAAGTACCTTGACCGATGTACTAGACCTATAGGTCTTATTACCTTGCTAAACTCTACAACCCTCATATTCAGTATGGAACATAAGTGCACAATAATTGAGTAGGCAAAGAGTAACATTTAGGTATATACACACGTAGAAACATTCTTGAAATCTTTACTTTAAAAGCATACACATATAAATACTTGCTTTAACTCAAATCATTCTAAATAGCTTGGAAAAATACTTGCTTAAACATTTAGAATCAACTCTACAAATTTCATGCTTTATAAAACATGCTTGAAAATAGCTTATAAAACATGCTTAACATCAACTCTTTATCAATCTCATGCTTTAAACTCATGCTTTGCAATTCATTTACTAAATCGGTCACAAATATCATTTAGAAATCTCAAAGCATATTTAGAAACTTTTAGCTAGAAACTCATGTTTAGAAATAGTCATTTAAATACATTAGTCACTCACAACTTGTAGACCAACTCCTTAGCTTAAGAATCTCTCTTTTCTCTTCGCAATCTAAAGTAAAGAAATTAATATTCCAAATAACCTCCTTATACTTAGAAAATATCATTAAACAACTAAAAGTTCACCAAACATTAAAAAAAAAACCTAACTTTAGCATCAAAACACAACACATGCCATGCACTGTCATGGACATGCCACGTGCGCACACAGGTAGGCCATGACATGGCCTTGGGCAGCGCACTGGATAACCTCACAACCATGTGCCCCAGACGCCTGCCTTGCCTAATGCCTGATTGCCTTGCCACTTACCTTGCACAAACACACACAGTCGTGTAACACTAATCTCATTGATGGTCGTGATACGACCTCAACTTGCCTAACCTCAACACTCAACCTTGCCACTCATGGCTTGAAGCTTCAAGATTTATCTTCGAAAATCCAGACTTGACTTTAGAAATTCTTAACTAAAACTCTAGAACTCAAACTAAGAAACTTCCTTCTATAAACTTGTTTCTTATCCTCTTAACTATATTATCGTAAAAATTTAGCCATAAATTCAAAGTAATGAGCTACATAACTTTCGAAGAACCCGCACTACTCCAATTCACCCGTGAAATGACATTCAAGGCTTTCCTTGAACAATTAAATGTCTTACTCAAGTTTTCTTTGTCCGATATCCTAAACTCTTAAGCTAGACTCATTTAGAGCGCTTTTGCAACTAAAATTACCCAGAATGCACAAGTGAAAAGGGAAAACTTCCTCCTCAAAGTTACCTTATATACTAGTCCTTGCATGGCTACCTTAAGACACCTCCTGCTTGTCTTTATTTTTTTACTCTTTGCATACCTAAACATCTGAAATCCATTCTATCGAGCACTACGAAAATATCTAAGCTTCACTTGATCGCATGTCAGTCACATTCAACACACAAAATCTTCAACCAAACCGTGTCGCCAAGCCCTTGACACACAAACCATGCCACCTTGCCATGAGCGCATGGCTTGTCTTGTCGCCCACTCCCCAAATGCATGACGTACCTCTACCTTATTCTTTAGAGGTTTTTTTTTACAGATCTAGGCTACATCACACAAAATCTTTGGGCACCTAGCATTCTTTCCTTGCCTAGGGTGTGCTTTTGGCACCCAACCCCTTGTCCTTAAAGGTTTTCTTGACATGGTTGGCTGCCCAAACTTGCTCAACGCCTAACACTCTAGGCCCCCTAATACTTGTCCTTTGAAGGTAGTTGACACCCTGTAGGCCACCTAGCATCAACCAAAAGCCTAACCTTCCATGTTCAACACTTAGCCAAATTTTGAACTTCTTTTTCTTCTTTCCTTTTTTCGTTTAGCCACCTACTATGAATTTTCAAGTTCCAACACTTAAAGAAATTTCCTTTTAAGGTCTTCTATTTGAAATCACAAACTTAAGTTAGCCATAACTAACCTCACTTAGGTAACTTAAAAATGATTAGGGTTTACAATATGATACCCCCACTCACATGTTACCTACACGAAGGTGTTGGATTATTACATTTTGTATTAAATACAAAGTGGATCGTCATATTCATAGTGTTATCAAAATAAGGTACACAATCTTATCCTTATACTTTAGACCCTTTAAGCTGTATCTTTAATATTGATTCTTGTATGTCGCTATATAGCTCTTGAATCATAAAGTAACTCAGGATGTTAATTTATTGGATTTAGGTTATTAAGACAAAACTAATAAAATAATCAATAACTATTACTAAAATTACAACAATAACACTTTATTAATAACAGTTAATGAATTATATTTAATATTTAAGAGTTTTAGGACATAACATCCCATAGGGGAAGCTAACACATAATTCTTTGTAACATTCTCAATACTAAAAAAATGACTCTCCTACGACTTGCTTAATACCATAAATCTATTTTCTAATACTATGGGCTCTAGAAGCCGAAAAGACTAAAAGTATAACATTTCAAAATTTAAAGATTAAATAAAGATTAGACTCAATGTCTAATGTTTAGGTTAATTGTCGAAATGAACCTAATTCAATTGACATAATGTTGATACTATTAATCTCAATATTAAAGGTTCGATTTTTCAACCAAATACGTTTGAAAAAGAATGTTGAGGAGGATTGATTATTAATGTTTGGAAATTTATAATGAAATGGGATAAAACAACTTTAATAAAAGTTGTATTTGAACATATGTGAAAGGTGGAGACGAGAAGAAGATTAATTTAGGGATAGGGAAAGAAAAAAAAGAGGAAAAAGATAAGAAAATAGAATTAAATGGAGAAATTAGAAGAGATATAAATTGTAGTAAAAATAATGAATGTCCAAAATTTACCACCCAGTTATCTCCCCATTCTTCCACTGCCCAGGTTTCCCTCCGTACCAATACACACAAAATGTGGGAGGTCAAACTTCTATCCCCACGATTTTCTCTCTCTCTTGAAATCAACACGGTTTTAATTTGACTAAAAAAGAGAGGAACTATTTATAACCATTTATTTATTTTCTAATAATTTTTTTTTTATTTTTTATTTTTTATTTTTTGAGTACAGAAAGAAATTAGATCTGAAGCGATCCGCCAATGGGGAGTGGTTTTTACAATCTTTCGAAAGCAAAACTTACTCCAAAACCACCTTAACACCAACGAATCATTTTCTCTCTCTCTTCTTCTTCTTCTTCTTCTTCTTCTTCTTCTTCTTCTTCTCTCTAAACTTTCAACTTTCTGATCCGCAGGACCGAAATTCTCCGATTTGGAATTCTTGATCGAGTTTTACCTGAAAGGACGCATTTAAATTCGTTGCTATTGTATTCCAGGACGTCGATTGGAGGGGAATCTTGAGGGATTTTTCGGATATTTTCCCCCCTGCTTTCTCTTTGTGGAGTCTTGATCTCAATCTCGAAGTCATTGTCGGTGGGGTGGTTGATGCGAGCTTAGATTTCATGGTGGTATTTGGCCGCCATGGATTGTGGTAGGCACGGTGGGGAGGCTGTGCTAGGGTTGTTGTTCTTGTTGTTGAGTTGTCGTGGCCAACGATGACTACCTGAAGGAAGCTGCATAGAGGATGATGCAGCTTCACTTCTCGCCTAGCATGAGAAGCATCACGATCTCGACCAATAATGGCTTTATTGATTTCATGAAGATCAAGGTTGCAGCTCGCCATATCTCTTACCGAACCATTTTCCACACCTTCCTCCTTCTCGCATTTCTCTTGCCTTTTGTCTTTATCCTCACTGCCGTCGTTACCCTCGAAGGCGTCAATAAGTGCTCCTCGTTTGGTACTACACTCTTCATTTTGTTCTTGGTCTTTTGTTTTTTAGTTCCCAAATAAATGAGTTTTACGTTTTTTTTGGTTTATCCGTCTGCGAATCTATGATAGAGATCTTAAAGATTGTACATCGGATGGTTGTTCAAGCCTTGATTTCTTTATTGGACGAGAGATTTAATTTTTCCATTTTGGCTGATTTATTGATGGTTCTACGTTTTCCGTATGGTTTTGTATGTGAAGGTATCAATAGAATGGAATATGATTAGATGATTTGCATGTCAAGATCAAGGCTATAATATGTTTTGCTGTGTTAGGTTTGAATTATTGTCTTCAAGATGCTTTCTCTTGATTTTTAATCGTTTTCTTTTTCCACGATGTAAATGTAAAACAATGAATAGGAAACTTAATCTAGTGCGAATCTCAATTGAAACTCAATTAAGCTATTCGTGGAAATTCTTTGGTTCCTAAAGAAACATCTACTTCTCTTCTTTTCCCTTCCGGTTGAAATGCTTGTTTTCTTCGTAAATCTGGTCTGCTTGTGATTATTTTCGTTTTGTTTTGATAATAATGCATTCTTAGAAATGCTTGGTCTATTTGAGCTTCTCTTACCTGGCTTCTACCTGCCATCACCAGCCCTTCTTAGTTGTTTTGTGACATCAATGGTGGATTCATATTTATGTTTTCCTCATCTGTTTCAGATTGTTTAGGCAGGCGGTTGGGACCACGGCTTCTTGGTAGGGTTGACGGTTCAGGGGTAAATAACTCTTTTTTGACGTGATCAATGATCATAACAATGTTTTGAATTTTATAATAGGCTTCAGTCAGTTGCGTATGTTATTAACGTAAGCTCTTTCCTCTTGGTTGTGGTTAAATTTTGCTTCAGAGACTTGTCAGTGACTTTTACAAGATTCTCAATCAAGTTAAAACTGAGGAAATACCCGATGGACTAAAGCTGCCCAATTCATTCACTCAGTTGGTTTCGGAAATGCAGAATAACCAATATGATGCAAAGACCTTTGCTATAATGTTGAAGGCAATGGTATGTATTGTGCTACAAATTCATTTACATATTGGAAAATATCTATTGTTACTTTTTTACCTCGCTACGTTCTTTTCCACTGTAAAATTTACTTTTGTCCTAGGGAAATATGACAACATTTCTTGTTAGTTAGAGTTGGCACCAGAGTAGAATGCTGTCTTCTGTTCCTCAGTTCTGACCCATGGATGATACTGTTAATCTGTGTAATATGATGCAATTGGGATTTGGGATGTCAAAAGCTGATAAGGTGTAGCTTTGGTAGCATTTCGGTTTCTTGTTTAAGGCAAAGGTTATGCCATCAATGGATATTCTTTTAAAGTGAATGATTTTATTTTTGATGAATTTGTCACTTCTAGGGTCTTTTTTATATTGCATCAACATTTATCTTATATGGATTCGTAATAAAAGTCTTTCTTAATACATATATATAGAAAATTTCAATGTTGTATTACTATAAACTTGCTGTGATTGTGATATTTTGGCACCCTAGGTATAGGGAGAAACTGTAGCATATTGTTGACTCCTAGCCTGTTTAGACATTAGCAAAGAAATGATAATGGTGTTAACCAACCTTTATGTAACCGTAAAACATTAAGAAGGATATTTTGGAAATTGTGGTGAAATGTTTTAGTTTCTTGATAGCTCCTTTCTTTGCAATTAATTATCTTTCATTGAAAAAACTACAACTGAGAAGTGAGAATACTGGAGATGAAATTATCTTTCATTATAATTTTCATTGTATTTTCTGAAAAAAAAATTTAAAGCCAAAATCCCTTTTAATTTCAACAACTTTGTAGGTAAGAGGCATGCCCTGTGACCTGTGCTTAATAGAGGGTTGAGATTGAAATCATCTTTCGTTATATTGTCATTGTATTTTTTGAATTAAAAAAATGAAATTCCTTTTGAATTACAATAGGTCGTAGGTAAGAAACATGCTCTGTGACCTTGTTTTAATTAGAGGGTTGGTGCTTGACACGAGCATGCTGAGACACATGCATAACATGTGTTTGACACATAAATCAGCATTAGTCATTTTATTATTTTTTACTTTTTTCACACATTGGCAACATGCTCAGAACACATCTTTTCAATTTTTTTTATTGATTTAGACATTTCTAATTTTATACCCTTCGTAAAGGAGCTCTCTAGATTAAATAATAGTCCACTTGATAAATTAAATACTGAATGTAATAGGAAAAAAGGACTCAGTAGGTAAAGGATCCGCTAAGAAGCTTGAACATTTTGCAACGAGAATAGGAAAAGAGTTTTCCATCTTTATATATTCTTGACTGTTTTTCTTGCCCTTTTTGTGTTGTGTTCTATTTTGATGAAAACTTAGTGAACATACTGTTTGAAGTATTGGATATTAATAGTATGTCCAGTATTTATACACACAAATTTGATAGAATAACTACAATATCTCCTATGCATCACGCCCCAATGCTTCTTAGATTTGTAGGTTTCCCTTCAAAGTTCAATACCAACTCTAAAGTACTTAAAGCTACAATTCGATAGGACATGGTTCCACGAATTTGTTCTTTAACGTGAATCTGGAGCAGTCTAAATGCTGTGATAAACTTGTTAAACCTTCCATATCAAAGCAACTTCTTTGTGGAGCAATTGCTTTTATGATGTGGTGTATCCCTTGCCTTCTTTTTAAGTGAAAAAATAAACAACTTTTTTTTTTTCTCAGCTCTCCTACCATGTTTAAATATTTTTTGCATAGATGTGCTCTCTCAGCAATATAGTGTGTAATTCGCCTGTAATTGAAATTTGTGTATATTCAATGTCTTCACACGAACACTTGTATATCCATTGTCTCATTTCATTTGATATTATCATTTTTGTTTCATACAGCTACATTCTTCTTCACATCTAGCTGGATAAATTCAACTTTTGTAATGAATGATTAGAACTTTTGCTCTGACTTAGGTTGCTATATGTGTTAAGATTTGAAGTCCATATGTTTGATTCAATGTGTTATTCATAATTCATTCCAAAAGAGAAAAATGAAAAGAAATTCTGCTGTCTTAGAAGGTTGCAAACACACCCAGCTTTGAAATTGTTGGAAGCACGGAACAAACTTTCCATTTGGAAATTATAGGAATGCAGAAACTCAAGAGGCCTTTCAAACATGGGGAACCAAGTAGTAAACAAAAATTTTAAAGCTGGGCGTTACTTAACTTGATGAGTTTATGAGTTACATTTTTCAAATCATACTTTTCTAATTTACCTATGATGATCTTTAGATGCTCAATTTCTTTAGCAATTTATGTTTTCTTCCCTTGATTAATGTTAATATTAGTACTTGCTTTGATTTATAAAATGTTGTCCCCTTTTGGATAAGGTTCTAATTTTTCCATCAGAAGTTACCAATAAGTTGGGAATTATCTTATTTTTTATTTTGGTTATATTTCAGATTCAGATTTTCTAATTGATACTATAAACACGTACATTGTGCAGTTAATCTAATGTAATGCCTTTTATCCTGCGTAGATGGAGAAATTCGAAAAGGACATTAGGGAATCTAAGTTTGCAGAGCTGATGCACAAGCACTTTGCTGCAAGTTCTATTCCAAAAGGCATCCATTGTCTATCTCTTCGTTTAACTGATGAATATTCGTCTAATGCTCATGCACGCAAACAACTGCCTTCTCCAGAGTTACTTCCTTTACTTTCAGATAATTCTTATCACCACTTTATTTTATCAACCGACAACATTTTGGCCGCTTCTGTTGTAGTCAATTCTGCTGTGCAGACTTCTCTCAGACCTGAAAAGATAGTATTTCATGTCATTACTGACAAGAAGACTTATTCTGGTATGCACTCATGGTTTGCACTAAATCCTATCGCACCTGCAATTGTTGAGGTGAAAGGTGTTCATCAGTTTGACTGGTTAACAAGAGAGAACATCCCAGTGCTTGAAGCTGTAGAAAACCAGAACGGGATAAGGAGTTACTACCATGGGAATCACATTGTTGGTGCGAACCTCAATGATACAACACCACGGATATTTGCTTCTAAACTGCAGGCGAGAAGTCCAAAATATATATCCTTACTCAACCATCTTCGCATTTATTTACCAGAGGTATGACTTGTTCTGTTATACTCTCAGTATATACGATCTTCAAACATAATTGACTGGAATCTTTTAGAAAATATAACTTTCTTTTGTTGATGAATGCTTTAAACACAATTTGTTAGTTCGTCAAGTATTCAAGGGGTCAAGAGGACTGTAATCTTGATTGCTGTATCCTTGGTTTTGTTATTTCATGAAGATTAGTAATTGTTGTACCATGAATTTGTTCAAACTGACAATTATTTTTTTCTCTCATCTTTCTCCTGAACAATTGAAATCTATAGCTGTCAACCGAAAAGAGTGCGGAACATGTTTAGGTTGTGTTATAAAAGTGTAGATAAATATTCTTGGACTGCAGTAACTATTTGATGCTTGAGGCTTAATTATTTTACCTTGATGTTAATTGCAGCTCTTCCCGAACCTGGACAAGGTGGTTTTCTTGGATGATGATGTTGTGATTCAGCGTGATTTGTCTCCCCTTTGGGAGATTGATCTTGAAGGAAAGGTAAATGGAGCTGTGGAAACTTGTAAAGGGGATGATGAGTGGGTAATGTCGAAGCGGTTCCGCAACTACTTTAATTTCTCCCATCCAATCATAGCAAAGCATTTAAATCCTGATGAATGTGCTTGGGCCTATGGGATGAACGTTTTTGATCTTCGTGCTTGGAGAAGGACAAATATAAGGGAAATTTACCACTCATGGCTGAGAAAGGTAATACGTTGCCTTTCTTTTATTTTTTGCTGATCGTAGTTTATGACCTAGGAAGTATGCATCGTATTAATTTGTTTTGATGGTTGGATTTTGTATTTCAGAATCTTAGGTCAAACCTGACAATGTGGAAGCTGGGTACCTTACCCCCTGCTTTGATTGCATTTAGAGGCCAAGTTCATCCTATCGATCCTTCGTGGCACATGCTTGGCTTGGGCTATCAAGAACAGACCAATGTCGAAAAGGTGAAGAATGCAGCGGTTATCCACTACAATGGGCAACTAAAACCATGGTTGGAGATTGGATTCGAGCATCTTCGACCATTCTGGATCAAGTATGTCAATTACTCCAATGATTTTATAAGAAACTGCCACATCGTGGAATCATAGTTAATTGTGAAAGAAGTGACTGAAAGGAGGATGAGCAAGCAAGGTCAGCTAAATTGAATTGGTTGGGCAGATAAGCACCGATTTCCTTGCCCAGGGAAGGTTGCCATAATCCATCCATTTTGGGATTCACATTCGTCTCGAATCAGATTCCTTCTTTTTCAGTTTGTAGCCATTAGAAATTTTTGGTTTTTTTTTTTCAATATTTTTGGGTACTGTTATTCATGTTGCTGCAGGGGGTTTGAATTTAGTTCTCCTGGTTACCACTACTTACTAAGTGGAATAGAAGAGAGGTTATTAGGAAAGAAAAAGGGTTTCATCGATGCCTATGATGCTGTCATGCCATTAGGTGCACAGAAGGTCTAGGACAGCCCTCCCAACAAAACCACATTTTTCCCGCCAGTTGCTTTTCATTTTTTATGTCCATCTTCATCTGATACCCCATATTAATATAGCCATTTTTTAGAAAACTAGGTTATGGAAAAACATTTGCGACTACAGGTCCCATTCAACTGGGTTTTCCCCCCCTCCCCTTTTTAGGCTCATATTCTCTATTCGTTTTGTAATATTCACGATATACATTCGAATTCGAAACAAAAATGTGCAGAAAATTCTTTTTCTCCGTCTTATACTTATTTTACTTCTCTTCTTTTATTTAATTGTTTTCTTCTAATGTGACACTCATCATAAGAGAGATATGGGCTAAGGAAGAAACTCCCACGAGAAGTAGGTATCACGCACTAAGGTCTGCTTCAGCTGAGGACATGCTTCAGAAGGGTGACCTTGAAGCCAACAAACTCTACAAACCTCGAAATCCTGCAAATTTTTTTCTTCTTTTTTTTATGGCCAAATCTCGAACAATAGAGGTTAGATCAGATAAACAACTTGTGATCTTAGAAAGCTCACTTAATTCTTTGTTATGTTAAACCACACACCTCAACAACTCTTAATATTGATGCAATTTTGTTCATTATGACAGAACTAGGACTCAAAAGAAGAAAAAAAATCATGGTAAAGGAAAAAACCAAACATTCAAACCACACCTAGGGAATTTAGCACCCACGTTATTAATCGATTGTGCTTCGGATTTTGCCACTTTGTAATCAACACATTAATTGCAAAACATTTATGCATCAGTCTCTCGCTGTATATAGGAGATGAAATACATTCAACGCGTTGGATTTGCTACTTGGTAATTAGTATAATCTTATGAAGTACGTCATATATCAAACAATCGCTTAGCACAAGACATATGGAGATTAGTCAAATCAAACACACATTTTTTAAGCATTAGAGTTAAAACACATCCACAAACCACATAAATTCAATAAGTAATTAGCTTAAATTTCGAAAAGGGGTTTTAACTACTATAGCCTTAATATGGTATATTATTATAAATTTGATATAATATTGTCAAATTGTTCATAAATGTTCTAATGAGTTTCAATTATATACAAATGTAGAACCCAAAAAACCAAACTACAAGTGGACCAAGATTTGCATTTATTAGATATCTAAATATGATATGTGATTAATTCTATTATAATAATATTATAATAAAAATTAATTCTATTATAGTAATATTATAATGAAAATTATCTCATAATTATTTTTCTTTTTGGTAATTTTGTTCAAAAATTCTTCGCTCTGTCCATTCTTTCTTATTCCGTTCATCTTCTTCAAATTTTTCTGGTGAATAAAGGTTTATAAAACTATATACAAAAATTTGTTAGAGTATATGAAAAATATATAGTATATTACATAGTTCATGCTTCGGAAAATTTTTAGGGTATATGAAAAATATATAGTATATTATGTAATTCATGTTTTGAAATTTTTTTAGGATATTATGAAAAATATATAGTATATTATGTACTTTCCAGTCAACAAATTAGGGTATATGAGAAAATATATAGTATATTATAAAAAGTATATAGTATATCATGTAGGTATATGAAAAATATAAAACGTGGGAACGGAAACGAGAAAAAATTAGTTGAATGAGATTTCTCTAAGTGTGTTGTGGATGAAATTGAATAAAATCAATTGTAGAAATTATTTAATATAATATTACCATATTAGATTCAACTTTATATCATATTAAAATTATTTCTTTAATAAATGATATCCTAATATTAAATGTAAATATAAATCCGGATTATTTATTACATTATTTGTAGAAGTTATAAAACAGACAATAAAATGTAATATAATTTAATTATGGTATTGTAATTATATATATTTTCGAAAATCAAGTTTATTTATAATTGATGTGAAGGTTAAAATGGACCTAAAAAACACGAAATCTTAATTAAGAAAATAAATGAAATTTTGAGACATTTGTGTAAAATCATCTCTAAAGTAGGTGATTTCTCTAAATATTTATTTCAAAAATGAAATCCCCTTGGCCGCAAATCTGACCGAAGATAGCTTTACAATCATTAACAATGCTCTTAAAAACTAAAGAAAATGGAAGAAGAGAGAATTGGACTGTGACTAAAAGCCCGAAAAAAGTCGACAAAAATTGGAAAAATAAGCTTTATAGTAGTGCATGGTGTCACAATCGTAACTTCTCAACACGATTGTGCGACACTTGCTTAGCTCAATCAGCAAGTCAGCCGTTCGAAAATCAGAATTCGCGGTCAAACTCGCGGTATGACGTAGCCTCCCTTCCCGTTCTTGGAAAAATGTTTTTATAAAACGGGAGAGAGAAAGTAAATAGTTGAAAACGTCATAAAGAAAGCATTGAAGACTGTCAATTGCAAGGAAAATAACTCAACATGCAAAGAGTGCGACAAGGCTTGGGCGGGGTCGGACTTAGTCATGTACCCCCTATAGTACATATTGAGAATTTTGGCCTTGGTAGGCTTGCATATGAAAAAGCCGAAATGTCACACTATGACTCGGCGACACCTAAACGAAAGAATTAACCTAAACTACTTTCAAGACATAAAGATAAAGTGATTTGGGGGTATTCGGGCATACGACCATCGGTAAATAATACCATGGACAATTATGCCCTTGACATTCTCCCCCACTTAAATGGTTGACGTCCCCGTCAACTGGCGAAGCTTGAAATCTTCTATCTTCTGCTTCCACGCTTCAAGATCTTCGACACGTTCCCAGCTGGTCTCCTCCACAGGAAGGTTCTTCCACTTTACCAGATACTCGTGGATCCTTCGTGCGGGTCTTCTGCCCCTCCTTACTCGCTCGGCCAGAATTTCTTCAACATCTTTGTCTTCCTTCTGACTAAGGTCGATAATTGGGCAAGTTACGATATTCCGCTGCAGGTCTTCCGTGTCTTGGTGGTACGGCTTCAGGTTGCTAACATGAATTACTGGGTAGATTTTCATCCATGTGGGCAACACTACTCTGTAAGAAGTATTCCCTACCTTTTTCAGCACCTCAACTGGTCCTTCGTACTTCCTGACGAGACGTTGGTCTTTGCGTCCTCGAAACCTGACTTGCTCTGGTCGTAGTTTGATGAGTACCTGGTTTCCCGCTCAAAACTCGAGGGGCCGTCGCTTCTTATCTGCCCACTTCTTCATCCGCTTCGATGCTTTTTCTAAGTACGCTCGGGCGATGTCGTTTGTCTGTCTCCACTCCTTCGTGAAATTGAGGGCTTGAAGGTTCTTCCCTGCAAAAGGATGATCAACAAGGTGTGGCAGTACTGGTTGCCTACCAGAAACAATCTCAAATGGGCTTCTCCCTGTAGATGAACTTGTCTGAGCATTGAAACAGAATTGGGCTACGTCCAACAGCTGGACCCAATTCTTTTGCCTTGCGTTTACAAAATGGCGCAAGTATTCTTCGAGCATGCAGTTGAATCGCTCAGTCTGGCCGTCAGTTTGGGGATGGTAGCTTGAGGATATGTTCAGACTCGTCCCCAAGAAGGAAAATAATTCCGTCCAGAAGGAGCCAATGAATCTACCATCTCTGTCGCTCACTATACTTGTCGGGACTCCCCACAACTTAACAACATGCTTAAAGAACAATTGAGCTGTTGTTTCTGCTGAACACTGCTTGGTGGCGGAGATGAAGGTGGCGTACTTTGAAAAACGATCAATGATGACTAAAATGGCTTCAAAGTCGCCTACCTTAGGGAGATGGGTGATGAAGTCCATAGAGACACTCTCCCAAGGTCTTGTTGGAACCGGTAGAGGGTCAAGAAGTCCAGCAACCTTCACTTTCTCTACCTTATCTTGTTGGCAGATGAGACACGTCTTAGTGTACTACATGACATCATCTCTCATATTCGGCCAAAAGTAACCCTTCTTCAACAGGGCGTACGTCCGCTGCCATCCGGGATGGCCAGCCCATAGAGTATCGTGACACTCGTACAACAATTTCTTCCTTAAGTCCCCTGCTCTTGGAACATATAGTCGATTGCCCTTTGTGACTAACAAGTCTTCCTCGACCCAAAACTGTCGTGTTTTACCCGCCTTCGCTAAATTCATGACATTCTGAGCGGCATGATCTTTCTGTAGGAACTCTCTCAAGGTGTCTCTGACCGACCCACCAATCTCGCTCTCCTAGAGGTGAGCTAACAGGCATATGGCTGCATGTTCTTGTTTTCGACTTAGGGCATCAGCAGCCTGGTTGCTCGACCCCTTCTTGTGCTCAAATTCGAAGTCGAACTCGGCCAGAAATTCCTGCCATCTTGCTTGTTTCGAAGTCAACTTTGGCTGGGTAAAGAAGTGGCAGGTTGCACTGTTGTCCGTCTTCACTACAAACGACGACCCTAGTAGGTATTGTCTCCAGGCCCTCAAACAATGTACTACTGCGAGCATTTCTTTTTCGGACACAGTATACCTCCTTTCGGCTGCATTCAATTTTCGACTTTCGTATGCGATCGGGTGCCCATTCTGTAGGAGCACACCCCCCAACGCATAATCAGACGCATCTGTCTCGACTTCGAAAGGTTTGGTCACATCCGCAATCCCTAGAAGTGACCCCTCCATCAAGGCTTGTTTTAGGCCGTCGAAGGCGGCTTGGCACTCGGGGTCCCAATTCCAGTGAACGTCTTTTTTCAGTAGTTCAGTCAGCGGGCTTGCTCGTTTCGAGAATCCCTCGACAAATTGACGATAGTAATTTGCCAACCCGAGGAAGGAGCGTAACTCTGAGACTGATTTCGGCATTGCCCAGTCGCGTATCGCAGCAATCTTCTCTTCTTCCATTCCAATTCGGCCACACTCTATCACATGGCCCAAGAAGTTTATCCGCTCTTGTGCAAAAGAGCATTTTTCTCTTTTGACGTACAGTTGATTCTCCTTCAATTTCTGAAAAACCTTTTGTAGGTGGTCTCTATGTTCCTCCATGGTCGTACTATAGACCACTATATCATCCAGGTAGACTACTACGAATTTATCGAGATATTCGTGGAAGACCTGGTTCATCAACGTACAGAAGGTGGCAGGGGCATTGGTGAGACCAAATGGCATTACGAGGAATTCGAACGCACCATATCGGGTGACACAGGTTGTCTTCGGTTCATCTCCCTCTGCAATTCTCACTTGGTAGTATCTCGACCGCAAGCCTAACTTTGAAAAATACTTTGCCCCATGTAAGCGGTCGAACAAGTCAGTAATTATGGGAAGTGGATACTTGTTACGGACCGTGAGCTTATTTAGGGCGCGATAATCAATGCACAGTCGTAAACTCCCATCTTTCTTCCTTTGGAAAAGAACTGGGGCCCCATACGGAGCTTTTGCAGGCCTGATAAACCCTGCATTCAGTAGTTCATCTAACTGTTTCCGAAGTTCAGCTAACTCCGGAGGCGCCATACGATAAGCATTCTTCGCAGGCGGTTTTGCCCCTGGCACTAACTCGATCTCATGATCAATCATTCTCCGAGGTGACAAAGACTTGGGCAAACTATCGGGCATCACATCACGGTATTTCTCTAGCACGCGCATGATCTCCTTAGGGACTGTCTCCCCTGAGTTCTCTGACGATTTGAGTGGGATGGCCATAAATGTTGGTTCGTCTCGAGAGAGACCCTTCTTTAATTGCATGGCCGAGATCATTTTCAATCCATCTGGCTGACGTAGGTCAGTCTGTACAATCGAGGGTGTAGGTCCAGTGATCACCAAGCATTTGGCCAAAGGCATTGGGATTACCTGATGTTCAAGTAGGAACTCCATTCCCAGTACCACATCAAAGTCATCCATTTTTACTACTACAAAGTCTACGAGGCCACTCCATCCTCCCAATCTTATCATCGTTCGTTTCACTAGTCCGATGATAGGTAGGGCAGCAGAATTCACGACTTTCATTCTTCCAGCATCCTTCTCCCAGCGAAGATTCAAACGTTTAGCTTCTACTTCTGTTATGAAATTGTGGGTGGCACCGGAGTCAACCATAGTGCTTTTGGTTGGCTTCTGGTTGATCCAGGTGTCAACGTACATTAAGCCCCTTTCCACTGGCGTGTTCGTCTCCCTCACCTTTTTCTGGAGAGATGACAAAAATTTCAAGGCCCCCATTCGAGGGTTATCAACTTCTTCTGTCTGGTCTACTTCTCTCTCGGTCTGACTTTGTTGATTGTCTGAATCTGAGGCTAAAGATGCCTGGAATGCATTGAAAGCAGTTTAGTTCGGGCATTCCCTGGCCATGTGTGGTCCCTTACATATGAAGCAACTAAGAGGACGATTGGACAGATTCTGGTTACTTGATCCTCGCCAGGAGTTTCCAGTATTCGACTGATGGGATCTACGATCTCCATTAAAGCGTCTGTCCCCTCCTGTTGTTTTAGGAGAACTTGCGCGGTTGTTCCTACTTCCTCCAGATGAGGAACTTGGATGACGTCTCGTATCTTGAGAGTCGTTAGACAAGTCAAACAGCCGTTCGACTGCAGCGTACGCGGATGTGAGGTCTTGAACTCTTTGTTCATATAGCTTTGTCTTCGCCCACGGCTTCAATCCTTCGACAAAACAGAAAACTTTGTCTTTCTCGGACATATCGCGTATATCCAACATCAGTCCCACGAACTGCTTCACAAACTCTCGAATACTACCGGTGTGTTTCAGCTCGCGTAACTTCCGTCGAGCCAAGATCTCGACATTTTCAGGGAAGAATTGTGAGCGAAGCTCTCTCTTCAAAGCGTCCCAAGTATCTATTGTGCAACGTCCCTCCTGGATGTCAACAAATCGGGACCTCCACCATAACTTGGCATCCTCAGACAGATGCATCGTCGCCAACGTGACTTTGGCTTCCTCTGTAACCGTGTTTGTGGCCCTGAAGTACTGCTCCAGGTCAAAGATATAGTTTTCTAGGGCCTTCGCGTCTCTTGCCCCACAGAAGGGCTTTGGTTCCGGTATCTTCACTCTACTAACCGGAATGGCTCCCCCAGCGGGAGCTTGGTTTGCCATTGCTCGCATTGTGAGGCTCAGTCTCGCATTCACATCTGCGATTTCGTTTCTGACGACATCGAGGGTAGCTCGGAAATCCTCTGACATGCCGTTGATCATCTCTAACAGTGTCTTTTGAGAGCTGTCCAGCTCTTGAACACGCTCTTCAATATGGGCAACAGAGCCCGTCGAACTGTCTCCACGCTCGTAGTTGACAGTTCTTCCGATGTTTATGTTTGTTTCCAGGGCGTCGACCCTTGCCATCAGCTCTTGTATCGAAAACCCTTCGACACGACCAGCTACCGCATCGATCGTATTAGTTTTCTCAGAAATTTCATCGAGACGAGACTCCAAGTAGCGGATGGAGTCGGGAACTTCGACTAGGTAGAGCATCTGCTCTTCTAGCTCTACTAGTCGGTCTTTCTGGGCCTTGCCCGATGGATTCGACGACGACATGTTTCAGTCTTATCGTCAATTTGCCAATTTGGCTCTGATACCACTTGTCACAATCGTAACTTCTCAACACGATTGTGCGGCACTTGCTTAGCTCAATCAGCAAGTCAGCCGTTCGAAAATCGGAATTCGCGGTCAAACTCGCGGTATGACGTAGCCTCCCTTCCCGTTCTTGGAAAAATGTTTTTATAAAACGGGAGAGAGAAAGTAAATAGTTGAAAACGTCGTAAAGAAAGCATTGAAGACTGTCAATTGCAAGGAAAATAACTCAACATGCAAAGAGTGCGACAAGGCTTGGGCGGGGGTCGGACTTAGTCATGTACCCCCTATAGTACATATTGAGAATTTGGGCCTTGGCAGGCTTGCATATGAAAAAGCCGAAATGTCACACTATGACTCGGCGACACCTAAACGAAAGAATTAACCTAAACTACTTTCAAGACATAAAGATAAAGTGATTTGGGGGTATTCGGGCATACGACCATCGGTAAATAATACCATGGACAATTATGCCCTTGACACATGGCGTCCCGACATTACCTTGCATATGCACCTACTGAATTTCGTGTTGTGCCATAGCGCCAACTAGTGCTGTGGCACTCTCGCATACAGGCAAAATTGTCTTTCCGCTTTGACTTGATTTCATCATTAGAGTCCTGATTTGGTCCATTTTAGCTCCACTATCTCCCTAACACCACCTGGTTAAACCAAGGAAAATAACCCTTTTTGAGGGCTATCAATTTGAGTTTTAAAAATATATTAAAATAATTTGAATTATAGAAGTTTCTGTTTGCTTCCGGACTAAAAATAATTTTTGTTATAATGGATGGTGTTTGGATATAGACAAAAATATTCTACTTTTAGATGTAGGTTATTTTAGTCTATGTTTAAGTTTGATATGATTATAATTTCTTTTATTATATAATTACTCGTCCCTTATTTGGTGAATCACACAGATTTAATCAAACTTATTCATTAATGTATGCATAACCCAATTGATTAATATATTTATATTAAAAGAGATATAAAAATATAGGAAAATGTATACCAATTATTGAAAATTGGCGCAAAGCTTGCAAATTTATATAGGTTAGTCAGTTAGTTAATTCTCGTTAAAACGTGAAAAAAAGACAAAAAATGTGAGAAAATGAAAGGATGTATTTGACGAGATGAACATAAAGAGAGGGTTGCGCAGTCTTGCTAAGCCTTGTAGTTTAAAATTAAGAAATCACCCTTGCAAATTAACTTCGATTCTCATAGGGATTTCAATTCTTGATGATTGCAAGCACATAGTTTACTCATTGGGGCAATGCCGAATTAAGCCGACTTATCCTAATTAAACTCAGTGCCAACCAATTAGAGATCGTAGTTGCATTCTTAATTAATTAAAAACTAACAATTAAGATCTAAGAAAGTACTGCGAGGATCAATTAATAGGTAAAACCTGTTTAATTAACCAATTTGTTCTTTAGTCCCAGTTCAATTAAGCCAACTAAGTGCTTTCTGTAATGTCGTGTAGGACACATCCGTTGAATTTTATGCAGGGTTTGCAATGAGCAATTTTACTAATGGTTAATAAAATAATTTGTTATTTTATATTTTGTCTTCCATTTGCATAACTATTTTCAATAAACAAAAAAATCCAACGTTATTTGAATGAAACTTGAATAATATTTAGTTAACATATGTAATAAATTATGTTCAAATAAGAACCATAAGCGTCTATACTAGATTTACAATGTTGGATGTTTTATGCTAGTAACACCATGGATATGTTCCAATTTATAATAGTTATATACGATGTAATTTAGATCGTTCATATGGAGACATGTTAGTAGAGATATTCTATACAATGAGTTTGCATAAGACTGAACCACTAAATAATTATTCTCTTTCTTTTAACTCCCGTTAATTGATTGAGATCAAGACCTATCATATAGAACTTCTTGAATGAGTTATGAACTCCTTCCTATAAGGGGTGTCCTTTGATTTGCATGAGCAAAAGTAGCTAAAGTCATTGACTTAATAAGCCTACCATCATGAGGACTTGATTCAATAGGGAGTTGATAATGTAATTTCACAAGATAGAATTCACATTACAAAAAAATTCACATCTTTTGACGTGCAAAATTGTCGGAAAATGTCCAAAAGTGTGTCTAGATATCAACCCCTTCACGAAAGAATGGTCGTTAGGAGCTTTGTTGGGGGAAACTATTTTTCGACGGTACAAAAGAAGCCGTCGGGAGTTACTAACAACGATCAATGGTGCACATACGCCGTTGAGGGGTATGAATTCTTGACGGTGCATATACGTCGATGAGGGATATGAACTCTCGACGGTGTATACAAGAGCATTGGAAATTACCCATATCTTTCAACGGTCAAGAGTTACTTCCATCAAACGGTTTGTGGAACTAATCTTTTGACGATTGATTTACTGTCAAGAATATTTGAACTGTCAATGCACTCATCAGAAGATATTTATTCAAATTGTTTAATTTTTAATTTTATTCCATTTATTTTTTAACTCTCACCCTAAATAAACCTAAAACCTGGAACAATATAAATCAAACCAAAGGATGTAATAAATAACGAAATTCATGAACAAAGTTCATTTGCATATGTAGTATTCTTTGTTACGGAAATTATAGAAAAGTTTGCAAAATGACTACAAAAGGCTTATATTGGGAGTTGAGAGAAGATATTGTCACCTCCAAAAAAAAAAAAAAAAAAATCTCCAAACGCCATCTCCAAGAAACATCTCCAAACAATAGTTTATCTATAATCATATTAAATAGAGCACATTATTACAACATTTAAGCATCCTAAGGTTCAACGAAACAAACAAAAATTTCATTCAAGACTCTAAAAAAATAAGTAACACTAAGCTCAACCCATCCCTCATATATAACATTCAACTAAGTTCAATCAAACACACAAAGTTCAACTCGTCCCTCACAACATTCAATTCAAATAATTAAGCAAATCAATCAACCAAACACACAAAAACCTCATTCAAGGCTCCAAAACAAGATTTGACAATTCTCAACTTACCTTTACAACACTCAATCATACACACAAACAACCAAATTGAAAAATGAGTATTAACCTAGAGATGTTAAGCTAGAACCAAGCTACTAACAAAGTAAGCAGCCCAATGTATGTCACACTCCATCTCGGAGCACCTCCTTACTAGACTCGAGATGTGGCGTGAAGCTGATCGACATCGTTCTTCTTCTAACAATATTTGTCAACTTTGCTTGACCTGTAACTCTTATCTATCTTTTTTTTTCCTTTAACTTAGACATAAAATACCGAAAGAAAAGTCTAACTTCAAAATAATAATTTAAATCTTTTACAAAACATCTTCAGGTTTACCCAACCTTTGGACAACCTGCTCAACAATCTTATATAGACAAAAAGAAGCTTAAAGTTTCAACCAAATCACTATTTTCAAAATTCAAATCAAAACTCTTATACTAGTATATTACAGACAACGTCAACTAAGTCGTCTACTAGTTTAATTACAAACCATCATGCATGCATGAAATGAGCCTTACAAAAATCAAATCAACTTCAAACAGAGTAGGCATTTTCATTTTAGAAGGATCATCCAACTCCTCAGTGTCTCTCTTCTTCAACAGGACTTCCTGTTCAGAATTTGGGTCTCACAACACAATTCATCACCACTAGAACTTCACTCAAAAATTAAAGAACTTAGAGTCCCAGACGAGGATGAAGGAGAAGTTGGTGGTGATCTAGACTACCAAGAAAAAGAAGGAGGAGAAAAAATAAGGAGAGCTCGCATCACTAGGCAAGCAAATAGAAAGACCATCAGTAAAAAACAAGGTTGCAAAGGAACAAGGGGTTGGCCACCTTGAGATATTGGCGACGAAATTTGATGAGGAGTTGGAAAGAATGAGCAAATTGGAATAGAGGATATTTCCTAATCATTCAGACTTAAAAGACCGCCGCAAAACAAAAGAAACCAAAGTGCGGCCATCTAGACCTAAATAGTCCCAACAAGGCGGCAAGGAGGGACCCTTAAGAATATACAAATTGATCAAGGTGGAGAAAGGCTTATTCCTCTTCAACGAGGCCCTTCCAGACTTTATCTATTCTTCAATCAAAGCATTTGAATGGAAGAAATTTTTTGCTGAAGACACCAGGGTCATATCAGATGTAGTCAACAAGTTCTATGTCGCAAAGTATCATCCAACAGACTATTATGCAATAGTTAAAGGTGAGAAAATCTACTTCAATGTAGAGGTAATTAATGAGTTGTATGATCTGTCCAATGACGTGGAATACTCTAAGTATGAGTTTGTTAGGTTTTATGTCCTAAAACTCGTAGATAGTAAATATAATTCATTAACCGTTATTAATAAAGTGTTTTATTATTATAATTTCAATAAGTGTTATTGATTATATTATTAGTTTTGTCTTAATAACCTAAATCCAATAAACTAACATCCCAAGCTGTTTGATAAGTCTTGAACAATCTGTAGAGACATACGGGGATTAACATTCAAGATCAGCTTAAAGGGTCTATAGTATAGGGTTAAGGTTGGGTATCTTATCTTGGTAACACTATGGATACAACTCACTTTGTATTTGATACAAACAAATTGATCCAATGAGTTCATGTATGCGACATGCGAGTGAGGGTATCCTATGCAATGAGTTTGCATAAAACCGGACCACGAAATAGTAATCACTAGATGTAACTCCGTTAACTAGTTGAGTTTCTATTTCATTAGGATGACCTAGGCAACTTGGATTAAGAGTGTATTATGAACTCCTGTTTGCGAGGGATTGTCCTTTGATTTGTTCGGGTGAGCGTGGCCAGATTGTCGACTGAATATGCTTATCATTTTGGGACAAGACCGAGTGGAGAGTTAGGAACATAATCACACAAGATGGAATTCACTCCTTTTCGACTTTAGGGTAAGTAGATAAGTGTTCCCTTAAATGGTGTCTTCGGGACTTGAACAAAGGACCCTACCCTCTCTATAGCAAGTGAGGGATTTTTGTTTAGTGGTTGAATAAAAAACAGGTTGTTCATTAGAGGAGCACTGGTATTTAAGAACTAGAAGTAACCCAGGGGTAAAACGGTAATTTGACCCAACTGGTGTTACGAACACTTGTGAAGGACTAACTTGCTGGTATTGGTCTATATCCGTGGACACATAAATATATCTACAATGAGAAGAGTTCAGCTGTGAGTCTTTAGTGGAGTGTACACACAGTTAACGAATATTGATTAATGTGGTTAATGAGTTTAGTCAATTAATCTCATATCGTTGTAGCTTCTAATCTATAGGTCCATTAGGTCCCCTTTCTAGCTTGTAAAGGGTAATGAGATTTATTTATGTTGGTTGTAATTTGAAATGTTCAAATTTACTTTGGAATTAATATAATGTGTATGATGATACATTATAATATAAAGTTTATATTTTAATTAGACTTTAATATATAAATTTAATTTTGAATATGATTCAAAATTAATTTATGAGAGAATAAAATATTTGAATAAGTTCAAATATTAATTTAATGTGAATTAGGTTCATACTAAAACTATAGGTTAAAATTCAATGTGTATATGATATATATTAAAACTATAGGTTATGAGATAAATTCATATTTGAATATGATTCAAATTTGGATTAAATTAAATATAAGATATTTAATTTAGAAATTAATTAATTGAAGAATTAATTAATAGTTTAATTTATTTTTATTTAATTAAATTAATTAAAGTAACACTATAGGTTACGTGAAAGATATTCATTTAAATATAATTTAAATGAAATATTAATTAAATATGATTTAATTAATTAATTAAATAAATAAATTAAATAAATAAATAAATAAATTTAATTTAATTTAATTTAATTTAATTAATTAATTATTAAACTAATTAATTATTAAATTATTTATTTATTTATTTAATTAATTAATTAAATTTGTTGAAGATTTTGTCTAAAAGATTTTATGGGAATATCTTTGATTAAATATCTTTGATTAATGAATTAATGAAAATGTGTGATATTCAAGAGATAAAAAATTTCCCTTTATTTTAGGAATCTTGTTAATTTCTTTAAAAGAAAAGAAGATTTATATAGATGCGTATAAGTAGGTTGTTACGGTATTGGTATATATAATGAAAAACCGAAAAAACAGAAGTGGAAGAAGACTGTTTATGTTAGTGGCCGTTTGCAAAAGCTACTAAATTCTAAAGGTATTATGATCTTATGTCTATGAGATTGCTATGTTGATCGAAGTTACAATATTTGATGAGTAACAGACGAGACAATGATTTGTGTGATCACTGAGATCTTTAAAGGGATTTAAAGACATTGTCAAAGATATTCACTCATGTGTTTAAGGGGAGCCTGAAGTTAGACATCGTGAAGATAAGTAATTCAGGTGGAGCCTGAAGTCTGATGTCAAGATGCATGTTATTATATCATATTATTGAACAGAGTACCATATGTTGTTTTGATATATATTGATTCAAGTGAATATTATTAAAGATTACTCATCAGGGCTGTGCGCAGCTCCCCAGATGTATTCAATATTGGCCGAACTGGGTTAACAAAGTTTCTTGTGTTATTCTATTTAGCTGTCTCTCTAGCTACTAAAACTATTATTAGCTTTAGTATTAACTGAAGGTTTAATTGATTATCTCACATTGTTTTTTCAATTGGTATCAGAGCGGGCTATTAGATCATGGAGATAATCAGAGAGGGACCATCAGCTTCTAGTCTTCCTATACTGGATGGAAAAAATTACTTATACTGGAAACCTTGTATGATATTTTTCATTGAAACTTTAGATGGAAAAGCATGAAGAGTCCTTGTTGCTGGTTATGAACCTCCAATGGTCACTATGGATGGAGTATCAGTGCCAAAACCTAAAGTTGACTGGACAGATGCTGAAGAACAAGCTTCAGTTGGAAATGCAATAGCTATAAATGCAATTTTCAATGGTGTGGATTTAAACGTGTTCAAACTTATTAATTCATGCACCACTGCTAAAGAAGCTTGGAAAATATTGGAAGTTGCATACGAAGGAACTTCTAAAGTGAAGATATCCAGACTGCAGTTGATAACTTCAAAATTCGAAGCTTTGAAAATGACTGAAGATGAGTCAGTCTCTGAATATAATGAGAGGGTTCTGAAGATAGCTAATGATTCACTACTACTTGGTGAAAAGATATCTGAGTCTTAACCCAGGAAATTTGACTTGAAGGTCACTGCCATAGAAGAAGCCCAAGATATAATAACCTTAAAACTTGATAAGCTATTTAGGTCGCTACTTACTTTTGAAATGACTATGTCAAATAGAGAAAGTAAGAAGGTTAAAGGGATTGCCTTTAAATCAGCTTATGAACAAGAGACCACTGTAAATCAATTTGATAATGAAGTTAATCAGGATGAATCAATAGTCCTATTAACGAAGCAGTTCTTTAAGATGGCCAGGAAGTTCAAAAGTATGAATAATGTTGGAACAAGTGTTAAAACTGGAAGACACGATGGTGAGAATTCTACAAGAAAGGTCAATGACTTTTCATACAAAAGAAATAGCGATCATGGTAAGAAAAAGGAGGATGTAGGGAGGTCGTTCAGATGTAGAGAATGTGAAGGGTTTGGTCATTATTAGGCTGAATGTCCCACATATCTCAGAAGACAAAAGAAAAATTATTATGCTACCTTGTCAGATGAGGACTCAGATGATGACAAAGTTGATCATGACATGAATGCCTTTACAACATGTATTACATAAATCAATTCTGAAGTTGATAGTGAGTATTCTGAAAATGAAAAAGATGAAGAGCTAACGCTTGAAAACTCAAAATACTAAGGAAGGAAGACTCAGAAGCCAGAGCTATTCATAAAGAAAGAATTCAAGACTTAATGGAAGAAAATGAACGGCTGATGGGAGTCATATCATCTCTAAAAGTGAAATTGAAAGAGGTACAAAATGAGTATGATCAGACAATTAAGTCTGTGAAAATGCTAAATTCAGGAACTGACAGCCTAGACTCAATCTTGAACTCAGGGCAAAATGGTTCAAGTAAATATGGCCTCGAGTTTGATGCTTCAATAAGGAGTGTCAAGATTGCACCTAAAGTAAGATTTGTTCCAGCTTCAGTAAAAGGAACAACCGAACTAAATTGTGAAAATGTGATTACTAATACAGGTGCTAAACATTCCAGATGGATCTATTATTATTGTGGTCGAAGAGGGATCTGTTATTATTGTGGTCGAAGAGGTCATATTCGGTCATTTTGCTACAAATTACTAAGAGACAGGAGATATCAGCAAAAGTCAAAATTTAAAAACCATCATAATAACTGTATGTTTGCCAAATGGAATAATAATATAAGGGGAACTCACATGATTTGGAGAGTGAAGACCTCTGAGAAATGCAATGTTGCATTTACAACAGTTCAAACCTATATTGATGCTTGGTACTTTGACAGTGGGTGTTCAAGACATATGACTGGCAATCGATCATTCTTTACTGAATTAGAGGAATGCGCCTCAGGTCATGTTACTTTTTGAGATAGAGCCAAAGGAAGAATTATTGCAAAAGGAAACATTGATAAGAGTAATCTACCATGTCTTAATGAAGTTAGATATGTGGATAGACTGAAGGCAAACTTGATTAGTATAAGTCAACTATGTGACCAAGGATACAGTGTAAACTTTAACAACACTGGTTGTGTAGTTACTGACAAAAATAATCAAGTGTTTATGAGTGGCAGACGACAAGCAAATAACTGTTATCATTGGAGCTCCAATAGTTCAAACATATGTCACTTAACTAAAACTGACCAAACCTGGTTGTGGCGTAGGAAATTTGGGCACATTAGCTTGAGAAGCTTAGATAAAGTTATCAGAAACAAGGCAATTGTAGGCATTCCTTCTTTAGATATCAATGGTAAATTCTTTTGTGGTGACTGTCAATTTGGGAAGCAAACTAAAGCTTCTCACAAAAGCTTAAAGGAATGTTATACAATCAGAGTCCTTGAACTTCTACATCTTGATCTTATGGGTCCCATGTTAACTGAAAGTTTGGGTGGAAAGAAGTATGTGTTGGTTGTTGTAGATGACTACTCCAGATTTACTTGGGTTCGGTTCTTAAAAGGAAAGTCAGATACTGTTAAATGATGTATCAGTCTATGTTTAAACTTGCAACGTGAAAAGGGACAAAAGATAATTAGGATCCGTAGTGATCATGGAAGGAGTTTGATAATGAAGATCTTAATAATTTCTGTTAGTCAGAAGGAATCCATCATGAATTTGCTGCTCCCATAACTCTTCAGCAAAATGGAGTAGTTGAACGGAAGAACAGAACTTTACAAGAAATGACTCGAGTTATGATACATGCCAAAAATTTACCTTTGAATTTTTAGGCTGAAGCTGGAAACACAACATGTCATATTCACAACAGGGTCACTACTCGACCTGGTACGACAGTCACATTATATGAACTATGGAAAGGAAGGAAGCCAAATGTTAAGTATTTTCATGTTTTTGGAAGTATTTGTTACATTCTAGCCGATAGAGAGTATCATCGGAAGTGAGATGTGAAATCTGATCAAGGAATTTTTCTTGGATACTCTCAGAATAGTCGAGCGTACAAAGTCTTTAATATTAAGTCAAACAAAGTTATGGAAACAATCAATGCTGTGGTAAATGATTTTGAATCTAATGACAACCAATTTAATATTGAGGATGATGAGACTTTTGTTATGACTGATGTTACTGGTACCCCTCTTAAGGAAATGCCTAAAGCTGATTCTCAGCCAGACAGTACGAAGACAAATTTAGAAAAAATAACTGATGAGACCCTGAATGATGAAACCGTACTTGTTCCCTCTGCACATGTGAAAAAGAATCATCCCCTAAGTTCTATAATAGGTGAAAAAAATCCTTTTAGACAAAAGGGGGAGTTTGTTGAAGATTTTGTCTAAAAGATTTTATGGGAATATCTTTGATTAAATATCTTTGATTATGAATTAATTAAAAGATGTGATATTCAAGAGATAAACGATTTCCCTTTATTTTAGGAATCTTGTTAATTTCTTTAAAAGAAAAGAAGATTTATACAGATGCGTATAAGTAGGTTGTTACGGTGTTGCTATATATAATGAAAAAATTGAAAAAACACAAGTGGAAGAAGACTGTTTGTGTTAGTGGCCGTCTGCAGAAGCTACAGGATTCTAAAGGTATTATGATCTTATGTCTATGAGATCTCTATGTTGATCGAAGTTATAATATTTGATGAGTAACAGACGAGACAATGATTTGTGTGATCACTGAGATCTATAGAGGGATTTAAAAACGTTGTCAAAGATACTCACCGCGTTACATCAAAGACCCAACTCCCTCGCCTCCCAAGAATGATAATCCTCTCCCTCCTCCTAAAGACAACACTTCCACTTCTCCACCTAAAAAGATTGAAATCTTACCTCTTCCACCCCAAAACATCCTACTGCCTTCACCTCCACCCAAATCATCACCCATCTCCTACAGTCAACGAAGTTCTAGGCTGGCTGTCAATCCTAAAACCACCACCCCACAATCATCGCCTTCCAAGTCCCCCTCCATCCCAAATGACAATCTTCCCCTTCTCCCAAACCCTTTTCCCACATGATGAAAACCTGTGTTGCCAATCCTCATTTCAATCTTCCACCAATATCCCAAACAAAATGTCCCATTGTGCCCATACCTTAACGTGCCTTTACCTGACCCAAAGGCCATTTAATAAGAAGAAATCCTTGTTATTGTACTATCTAAAGGGGACACACAAGAAAAGATGTGGCGACTGTGAACAAGTTGCGGGGAAAGGAGACACGATTTGTGGTTGATGACCCACTATGGAAAAGGTTCCAGGAGGATGCTTTTAAACCTAATCTTTGTTTTTTGAAAATGTATTTGAGATTGAATGTTTAATCAAAAGCGTGATTTGTTTAAGAGAATTTTTTCTAAATATAGGTTGCTAAGGATAAAAAAATATGTATTGGTTGGACAAAGGAAACTTTGAAAGTACCATGACCATTGTTGAGTTTTTTTTTAAGAAAAATTAACATAGTGGTAATAAATAATTCATTTACTTAAGTTAAATTTAACTTAAAGTTTTCAATCAAAGTAAACTAGATTTTGGGTTGAAAGGTGAGGGTGGCCACTAGGTTGGAGGAAAAAGGAGGTGAAAGATGGAAATGATAAGTGGAAAGGTAGTGTAGGCCACGAATGCTAGATAGAAACAAATTTGTACTCACTTTTTCCAACCTACATTTCCATCATGCTTTCTACATAAGAAGTCGAGAGAATAGCTTGAAGAAGTTGTATCTTTGTTGCCATGGAGAGATGAAGCAGATTGTAAGAAAATAGTAAACAAAGTAATTTTTGGGTCATTTAGTAGCAGTATGGTGTTTTGACAATTCAGAAGTATAGAGAGCAAGTTAAAAGCTGAAATTTGGAGGTTAGTAAGTTAACTGTCTTTTCTCTACATTTTTCATGATTTCTTGAAATTGCAGGAATAATAAAGAACTTAATTTTGTTCAGGATTTTGGGTAAATAAGAGCAATGTTGTTTTTGGGATTCATGTTAATCAGATTAAATAGTTTTAGAACTCCAAATTCACATATTTGTTAGTTAGAAGATATTTTTATCAGTTTTAGGAAAGAAATTTGAGATATTTTGGTTAAGAAACGAGGGAGATAAACATGCTTTGGTGGATGTTTGCTGCTGTAAAATTACAGGGTTTTACACATGGATAGTTTCATAGATTCGAAGAGTTTTATAGTTTTTTGGATGTCCAAATTTTGAGGTAAACTTGTTTTAATTATGGGCAACAGGTTTACATAGGCTAGTTTGATTAATTTGATTGGAAATGAGGTGTTTAGATCGTAGGAATGTGACAAAAAAGTTAGTCATGTTGGAATTTATGTCCTAAAACTCAATAGTTTGTAATTTAAAATCATATTTATTCAATCAAGTGGTTATTGAGAAATTATTAGTGAAATTGAATACTATAATCTTGAATCCGATAAACTAAGATCTCGAGGCTATTTTTTGTAAACTTGAACTTTAAGTATAGACATAAACATGGATCAAGTTCGAGTATATAGCCTAAACGATTTATAGTATATGAATTAGATTGGGCACCTTACTCTGACGACACTATGGATGCAGGCTGCTTTGTCGTTAGTACTGATCATGTGATCTTTAAATCGTTCATGTAGAGACATGAAAATGGAGGCATCCTATGTAAAAAGTTTATAAAAGATTGAACCGTGAAATAGTCACTTTACGTTATAACACTGTTTACTATTTAAAACTGACAATTTCGTTTATTGATGACCTAGGTAACTTAATCTTAATCATGGGCTAATTATGAACTCTTGTTCACACAAGATTATCCTTAAATATGCATTGGTGAGGACAACTCATCAGTGCTAGTTCAATAAGTCTTCCATTTCAAGGGTAAGATCGAGTGGATAGCTAGGGACATAAGGTGCTAGATGGAATTCACTCCTGATTGTTTTAGAGTCATTAGATAGGTTTTTCCCTTATGGACTTAATCCAGGTCTAGAACAAATGGACTCATCCTCTCACTGGCCTGTGAGGGATTTAGTTTATAGGTTGGACCTTAAACCAATTGTTCATTATAGGATCAGTGGTACTTAAGGAATAAAATGTGATCTTAAAGGTAAAACGATATTTTGACCTAGTTGAGATTACTAACAACTTGTGAATGATTAACTTTCTAATCATGGTTATATCAAGTGGACACAAATATATCAATAGTGAAGGGAGTGCAACTATGGAACTTTAGGGGAATGACCAGTTAGTTAACAAATGTGTTTAGCTTGGTCTAAAAGTGTTTAGCTAGTTAATCTCGGATCATTTGGATTCCATGATCTATAGGTCCATTAGGTTCTCCTGCTAGCTCATATAGAATAAATTTATAACAATATATTGAATTAGTTCAAATAGTTCGAATTAGTAAAGGAGAGAAAAACTAACAAGTATATATGATATAGCTATCAGTTATCATTTAAGAGATAGAGCTTTATGCTTGAATGTGATTTAAATATCAAGAACATTAATGTGGATTCATATTCGAAAGCTCAAAAATTATGGAAATGGTTAAAGTTGTTAAAAGTTAAAATGTTGACTTTTGACTTTGAAAAGTCAAACTTTAACCGATTTTATATTCAAATGTGATTTGAATTTCAGAAAAATGAATGTGCATTTATGCTTAAGAGGTTGAAATTAGTCTAGATGGACAAAATGTTAAAAGTCAAAAAGTTGACTTTTGGATCGAAAAGTCTACGTTTGACTTTAACTAAAGTGGAAAAAACCATTTTGCCCTTTGGCTAAAGTAAGTGGAAAAATCTAATATTTTGTTGGATAATCCCACTAACTCTTCCTGGGCTTAGTGGGATATGTGGTTGCATAAAATGATGACACCAAGTCTACTAAAGATAATGCTTTATGAGGTGTTGAGCCAAAATCAAAGACATGTATTTTGAACGTAAATTCTTTATAAATGTTTTTTTAAAATCATTTTGAAAGATTTTGGCAATTTCTTTTGTTGGTTTTTTCCACTATAATTCATGAAACGAGAAAAAAAAAACCTTCTCATCTAAAAGATTTATCACTTTTCCTCTTAATTTCCTTATCTCTCTCCTTTCAACCCTACACTCATTGACTCCTTGCAACCTGATTCTAAGTCCAGAGAATAGTGGGTCAACACTAATAGTGATCCAATTTAAGTTCGTGTGGAGATTACGAGCACTTGATAGCTTCGAATGTAATGATTCTCTAAACCTAATTCTATTATTAATTAGGGAGTTCATGCATGTTAATTTCTAATTAGGCTATAAGCAATTAGAGTGATTTTGATCCTTAGTTCCGCTACGCATGTCTAAATTTCCATTAATTCGAAATATAAAACTTTTTCTTCAAGCTAGAGGTTGAAGATGACTTTAAGCTAAAGGTTGAAGATGACTTTTATTTACCATCAAGTCGAATATGGTGCGTATTTCATGCCAAGAAGAGATCAGACAAATCTATAAATCTGAGAGTAGTTCTAGCTTCAAATCGAGAGTGACAAAAAATGAGTTTAAAGTTTATTTCTAAACATGTTTTACTAGCTAAATATGTTAAGCATGCTTCATACTTAATGTGTTTGATTTGCACTTTGATTTAGAAAGTTACTTCTAAAGCATGAGGTTCAGCTAAGAAAGAGTTTGAAAAGTATGAGTTTATTGATGTTGCGAAACTATTATTTAAAGTATGATATTTTTTAGTATTTCAAGAAAGCATGAGTCTTTGGGATGCTTTTTACTATTGTTTGTATATATATTAGAACTTTGTTGTTCTTAGCATGGGATGCACTACGTCTTTTATATAAAGTTTGTTTCTTGTGTAAGCATGTGTGTGCTAAAAATTTATTAGCATGAATTAAAGTTCTAGTGTCAGTTAAAGGTCAGTAGGTATCGTTGAGAGGAGAACAGTATTTGCTGGCTTCACACCGTCTCTTGGGCTAAAAAAAGGTGGTTGGGAAGGTGGTGTGACAATGCACGCCTTAAATTGGAATCGGTTAGGCGCTTTGTATCACCTCAAAGATCTATTGATTCTCTTTGCACTATGTCATATATTACATAGAACTTTCTTTCACTAGTATTGCCGAATACAAATTGAGTTCAACCTATACAAACTAACCACCTTCATCCCCTTTTCACATCATACTTTTAGTGTAAATAGAAGCATAACTAGTTAACACTATAAATATGATAATATTTTATAGATATTTCATGGGATTAATTCATGCATTAGAATCAAAAGAAACCAAGATTCTCCCTAGAAACCTCTCTTTTCGCCTAAACTTAGGCAAGAGAAAGGAAAACTTGTACATAGTTGATGTAAATGAAGAATAAGCAACATATAAGATAAAGTCTGATCCTTTTATCACATGACCTTACTTAGCTGCCTAGCTTAATCACATGCTTAGAGCCATTTCACAACATTTACGAACGCACTAAATTGAGTCACACACACAAACAAGCAGTGGTCACAAAGAAAAGCATAGCTCTCATGCCTGAAGCAATTATAAGAGTTGAAGCTCTGAAGAGGAACAAATTCATAGAATACTAAAGATTTTCCGATCAGCGCCTACCTTTAAAAGAAATAAAAGGTGGAAAGTTAGAAATCAAATTTCAAACATAGTGTTTTTTTAAACTAATAGGAGTGTCTATTGAGAAAATCACTTATGAAATATTTCTATTGTAGGATATCGATCTTAACTTTAAGGTGATATTTGGATTGGATGAATCTTTATGGTTGGGTACATTTTGAGAGATTTGAACGTCATATCCAAAAGAGGGCATTTAAAGTTGAGATTATGATTAAATGCTTCAAGCATTATCTTAAATTTGGAGGTGTGATAACTTGTAGAAATACAATAAGTTGATTCAAGATAAATAGTGACAAATGATTAGGAAATGCATCAAAAAATACTTAGACATTCTATAATTTGCTTGCGATATGTTTACATGTTGGCAATAAGTTGATTGTTGGATATTATGACTTCGGGGTATTTATCTTTGTAGGATTGTGTTAAAAAAAAGAATGTGCAGATTAACACAAAATCAAGGGATTGTCAAAGCATGTTCTAAAGGAATGCGGTGAAGAGTTGTTGACAAGTTCAACATTGAGCAAAAAGCTAACAAGCGTTTAGAGTATTTTGTTGGTCATTGCTTATTTATGAAGCATTGAAATTGAGGTGTTGCATGACTCTCGAAACATAGAGAGAGTCACATAGCGTAGAAAGAGGCACCAAAATACACGGAACGTGCATAGTAGGCGTCAAGTGTCGGAAGCCTATAAATACATCCAAAGAAGGAACAATAGGGGAGGCGGAAACAAGAGCAAAAATGTTACTCAGAACCCTTCAGACGTCAAAATCTCCATCGTCCTCCAAGTCCAAAACTTTATCAACTTAAGATTACTTCTGTAAACCAAGAAATTGAAAGTTATAGTCGTTTTTCTTTGTATTGTTTACATCTGCACACTATTGTTAATAATACTTGTGTTAGATAATGGAGAGTGTAATGATTTCTTTCATCAATATAAACAATTCATTGTTCTATCCATCTATGTATTTCATCTCTTTTAATTGCATGAGTACCTAAATTTGTTATGGGAAAAAAGAGGTAGATGCAATTCTTAGGAATGTGTAAAACGTAGTTATTTTTATTTGACATATGCCGTGAAGCCACACCTAACCCATTAAAAGATTAAGTAAGGAACTAGTAGTTAACTGCTCGAAAGAATCAGTTAATTAAAGATAGGCACCAACTTAAGAATAAGAATAAACCTTATTGAATTCTATACAACATTGGTATCTAGAAATAGAACATTTGTGGCATCAAGCATCGGAAGAATGTTTGTCTTAATTAGTATCTGAATGCATAAGTTACATTAGAAGCATTCAAGATCGACAAAACCTCTTAACCCCATCCCATTGCATATTTGTAAACAATCATATAAAGTTTTAGGTCATCTTAAATCCATCCATCACATCTTATCTTGAGCAGCATAGCATAGTTTCCTTCTTTATCAACACCAACATTGTTTTCAACACTAAACGTCTTAGCAAGAGAGTAACGTTAACTCACCTTTCCTTAGCAAAAGTTTTCCTGTGTTCGACCCAAGACTTACTAGAACCTAGTCTAATTTAGACTTTAATTGGATTAGGAAAACTTGTAACATATAACCACACCAACACTTATCACTCAATGCACCATTGCATCTTTACACTCACAACTCACCAATAACCAATAACTCTTATTCAACAATACTGATAACATTTTATTAATAATAATCAATTACTTAAAGTTATTATCTACGACTTTTAAGACACAAAATCCAACAAACTTCCACTTGGACTAAAAATCTAGTTAGTGGGATGTACATAATATTTATAACAAAAAAGAACGAGAATAGTAATTGTCTAAGTACATTACATAAAAAGACAATATACAAATATAATAAACTAGGGCATTCTTTTACCCATTATACATCTCCCACCTGCTCTAGATTATTCAATATACAGATCTCACAACCTAGACTTTTTTATGACCCTCAAACACGTTAGTTAAGAGTCTTCGTAAATGGATCAACAATGTTGTGCTTCAAAGATTTTAGAGTTGGCTACTGTTCCACTGTTCATATATAAAGTGATGGACAAGTTCAAGTTCGGAACAACTTTGAAATCACGAAAAAACTTTCTTAGCCATATTGCTTCCTTGGCAGCCTTACAAGCCACTACATACTCAGCTTCCATAGTTGAGTCTATTATGCATCCTTTCTTGATGCTTCCTCCATTAAAGGTCAACACTGATCTTGCTATGAATTTTCTATAATTCTTGGCCCTATACGCTATTATGTAGTCCCTTATTCTTCTAAGATACTTCAAGATTTTCTTAACCGCAATCCAGTGGTCTAACCCTAAAGAGTGGTACCTAGTGACTATTCTCATTGCATAAAAGATGTTTGGTCTAGTGTGGAGCATCACATACATTAAGCTGCCATAATTTCATATCCTCAATTTCTTGAGATGTCTTAATACATTGTTCCTTAGATAAGTGAACCTCGTATTTGAAAGGTAATAAACTCTTCTTAAAGTTCTACATATATATCAAACCAACATTTTGTTGATATAAGTTGTTTAAAGATAGAACAAACGTTATGTTCTTACGATCTTTAACAATTTGAATTTTAAGAACATATTGTTACTCTCCCAAATTCTTCATTTGGAATCGAGTTGCTAACAAGTTTTTAACATGATTAAGGTACCTTACATTATTTCGAGTGAAGATATCGTTCACATAAAATATTAAAAAAACCATTTTACCTTTAATGATTTTCTTGTAGACATAAGGTTTATCAACGTTTTGGTCAGAACCAAAAAAGTTTATTATTGTATCAAATATAATATTCTAAGATCTGATTACCTGGTTTAACCCATAAATGCAAATCTTTTGCTCCAAACCTTATACCTATGAACCCTTCAAGTTGAGACATATAGATGTTCTTTTCAAGATTATCATTCAAAAATGAGCCTTTGATATCCATTTTCTAGATTTCATAGCCATAATAAAGTTATGGATAAGAGAACTCTATAGAATTAATGTCATTTTAGGTCATGTTGGAGATTTGAAGATGCTTTTGACATCAAAACTTGAAAAATCCGATATCACAACAAGCATCTCAAGTACACTTTTATATTTTATGAAATTATTTATATTTAGGAATGAATCTAATATCATTTTTTTTCTTTTATGAAAATTCTATGTTATTACTGAATACTAAAATATGCTTTTTGGGTAAAATTGTCGAGGGTGAAGATATGCACAAATTAATCTCTATTGCATAAAAGAATATAGTTGCAACTAAGATACATGCAATATGCTAAAAGATGATGCAATCTTAAACAAATCAATTGGATAAAAATAATAGTCACTATCTAAAGGTCTTTCAAACAACGAATTTATCCAACTTACTAAACAAATTATAGGTAGTATAGAGCAAGTCGGGGTCAAGCCCCAAAAGAATTCGTGATAGGCACTTCATTCAAGAAATCATAAGAGTTAGTCATTTCAAGAATCCAAGAAATAGTAGTAGGAAAGGAGGGTTTGATTGTGTCAAGAAAAGGAACAAAAAAGGATTTGAAAGTATTCTCGATATTTATGAATTGAGCAATTAATTTCCAAGTAAGAAGCAAGAATTTGAAAAAGGTAAAACAAAAGTTTCTCTCATGAATAAAGAATAGGGAATTGAGTGATTTACTTTAATTATAATCATTGAATCAAAATGGTGTTTGCAATCAAATTGATCCTCAATCAATTGATCTTTTTGGGACCAATTGCCCTAATTTAATGAACAATGTAAAAGAACAAATTTGATTGTGTCAAGAAAAGGAACAAAAAAGGATTTGAAAGAATTGCATTAAGATCAAAAGTTCCACATATATTGAGACTTTTTAAAGTGGGTAGCCTCTATATTAAAAAGATTCATGGGACAAATTCAAATCAACTATCTATGATAAATTCAATAGGATGGTAAGTGATGCTAAAGAATTCAATCCAAGATTATCAACATTCATGCTTTAATAATGAGTTTTACACTTAAGAATTGGGATTAAATTCTAAAATCATAGGGTGATCAAGCCTACTTTTAAAGAACTCTTATTAGAAAGCAATAAAGGAGAAAGCCCTAAGATCAATTATGAATGCAAAATTATACCAAGTTTCTCATAGAGTTGGAGTATGAGAATTGAAGTAAATACACCCAATTTTTTATGAAGGAAGGTAGATATTCTTGAAGCCAATTAGGAGAATTTTTTTAGCAATTAAGATAATTAACACTAATTTTTGAGAAAATTCTTGCTTACAAACTAAAAATGATTGAGATATATGATTAAAGAAGTGAAATGGGTGCTAAATAAGGCTTAATGACAGTTATTGAGGGTGAGGTGTGTGTCGGCACACCTATTTCCGTAAAAAAAGTTCAGAGTGTCGCAATGCTCAAGTGTTTGCACGTTTATGTTCTTAAGCGCCATTCTGCGTTGCTCCACAGCGCTGGGGCAGTGCTTCACTTCTAAAAATTACCAAAATGCTCATGAAACTTGTTTCGACTTGTTTTTGCTCCGTTTTGAACAATTCTCATTGCATTAGGTTCGTTATGATGTCTAGTTAAATATTTCCTACATAATGGTGAATTTAGTGAATATATGGAGTGATGGAGGAAGTGTTAGACACCAAAAAACATGTCAAATATAGTCTTATGGAATGACATGATGGAATGTTTGTTCAATATTGTTCACCAAATTTTTTAATTAATAAATACATAATTTTTGCTTGACAAATACTTAATTTTTGGAATATTAGGTTCTATGAAGAAAATTTAAAAAAGAAATTCAAAAGCCAAAAAACCTTATGACGAGCTTGAACCGTAGGGAGATATCATCAGAAGAAATATCATCTCCCGATGAGGTCGTTAGGAGATTCAACATGAAAGGCGTGATGAGTTATGTGGATATTTGCCAATGGTTGAAGAAAGTCATTGACTGATACCTTATCTGCTGATTGTTTTATGTGGATATCTAGGCATTGGTAGATCCTTAATATCATCATTTAGTAAGATGACTTTAGTTTCAATTAAACTCAAGTAATGACCAAGTTGTGATACAACCCTCCTACTGCATTGAGTCATTCTCAACGGTTGAGAAGGAGGAGATTGACCTGAACTGCTTGCCTTGTCATTAACTCTTGATGAAGAATCGATTTTATCAATAACTCTTGTTGATACTCCAACAACTTCATTTAATGCTAGTTTGCTATGTGGTTTATTTAATACTAGTCATTAACACAAGCTACATTCACTTTGATAATATTATATGGTTTGAATATTATATCGCATATCTTCGAAAAAAAGTAGTGAATCAAGATTACTTCCATGCATGACAACTAATTGACAAGGATAAAAAACGAAAGAAAATATGCAATGACACCAAGAATTATTCAAACAAGAACCACACAATTAATTGGGTATTAAAGAAACCGCAATCTCAAATCCTTCAAAGAATTATATCCAATCTTACAACTAGAAGAATTAATGCAAAAAGGATGTAGTATAGAGTAAGAAATGGGACAAACCCAATAGACTTCATTAAAAGAAAAAAAAACAAGATACAAATTAAAAAAAAAATAATGAATAAAAGAATTGTATGGGGTGAGGGGGAATTTAGATGGTAACAAGGAAGAACTAAAAAGAAAACAGTTAAATGATTTTGGTGACTTTATTAGATAGTGATTAGCACAACGAACGAAGGTAAATGCTCTCAATCAATTGATAAAGATAGAAAGAGAGTGTTCAAGCCCAATTTTTCTATTATTTAATAAAGAATACGTTGCAATTTAATTTAACGTCCTCAGCTAATTAGCAAGGAGACTAAATATCCAAAAGCAATAGATCAACAAAGAAATTAAAGTTCATAATAATTTCAAAGAAAATGCTTTCATCCTCTCAATTCCACAAGTTTAAAATTGCATTAAGATCTTGGGCTTACTCTCAAGAGCAAGGAATGCCCCCATCCCAAAACAAATTAATTGGTTGCAATTTAAATTGGAAATTGAAGAAAAATCAATAGGACAGACATGCTAAAGATTCATACAACAATTCACAACCAAATCATGCTCCAAAAATTGTGAAAAGCACTTCTAGAAATTAAACTTTAATTCAAGAAATCTTGGTTGATCAAGTCGATAAAAAACGAATTATTTACCAAATGCATGAAAGGAGTTCCACCAAAAATCAAATAAAAAAGCAAGAAAAAGATGCATTCTCAAGAGAAATCAGCAATAACATCCATTATCAAGAAGGTAGCTTAGTTGCTAATTGCCTACAAAGAAGCTCTAAAGAAACTAACAAAGAAGGCCGTCATTTCTTCCAAATTTTATTTATTTGGTAGAGAGAATTTTACGAAGAGTTTTGGCTCTAAGTTTGTATTAAAACAAGAAATGAAGTACTAATTTTTAAAGTACAAAGGAGATTGGGCTTAAATAAGCTAATAGGTATGCTCGGGGAGGGAAGACGCGTGCGCCTTGCATGTTCAGTCAAAGTTCGTAGCATTGCGGTATTATGATTGGGCGTGTGTCTCACCGACATGGGCGTCACGACTCTGAGTCTGGCGTGGTAGCTACTACCTTCCATTGTCGTGCTTCGACGCAGGGGTGGTGCTTAACTTATGAGGAATTACGAGATTGCCACTCTTCATTCTTTGGCTCGTTTTAGTTCCAAATTAAGCAATTTTCATTGCGTTGGACTTGTTGAAATGTCTAGATCATTATTTCCTATAAAATGAGAGATTTAATGAATAAGTGCTGATATATCGAGAGTATTAAGCTAGAAAAAGTCGGACAAATTTAGTCCTAACACTTGGGTTACAAAAATGAGCATCACACTCAATCTCGAAAAACAACCAATTAGATAAATTACAATTCTAACTTCCATCCTCACCGTGCATAGAAGCAAAATTAGCTAAAACATGGACTACTTTATTACATTAATAGAAAATAAAATACACTTCCTCAACATGAATTTGTTGCATCCAATCTCGATCTCCATAAGGAGAGAATTCGGCATAAGATTATTTTCAATTGCATGAATTAAAATGGAAGAATCTGATTCAATCCTTTCAATGGAGAACACCATGAGATATACCTCTTTTAAGCCAAACAAAAATGTGGTAGCTTCCGCTGCTATAACCTCAAAGGTCATCTCTATGGCCTCCGCAACAGCTTCATTAGTGTCCCTTGAGAATCTTGAAAGACAACTCCGATTCTCATTCTTTCCATGGTGTGAATAGGAGCATCAACATTCATTTCAAACTCTCCCCTTCTCCCCTTCTCTTATACTCCCATAGCTCGCGTCTCCCCTTCCGCCACGATGTCCCTCGCCGGCAGCTGAGGTTACTCTCATGTGAAAAATCCTTTTCAAACCATATCCATTTTGCTTTGACACGTGGTGGATTCTCGTAATGAAGGCCGATGATATATATCTGATTATCTTCCTCTTCTTTTTTCTCCTTTTTTTCCAAAGCAGAGGCATTATATATATATATGTATGTGTGTGTGTGTGTGTGTGTATTTTTTGTGTGGCAATAAAAGGGCGTTATATTTTCAATTCATGAATCTTCGGGTCCAAGTACGTTTTCGCGAGACTTCCCGAAGAAACTTTACTGTGCACTCCTCTTCTTACATATACCCCAAGAATCCATTTCACCACTGTGATCAACAGAAACAAAATTCTCATAACTACAATACCAATTCCGATTGTTTCTCTTCCACTTCAATTCAAATTCATTGCCACGGACTGCACTTCCAACGCACCGCTACTCGCCGTTGAGGTTAATCTTTATCAATGGCCTTTTCCACTGCGCCGTTTTATGCAATTGGTATTCGTTTTCCTTCACATTCCTCTTCCATTTCTTCCACTACAAACGCTCTCATTCTCAAGTCGCCGCTTGCCCTTGCCCTCACTGCGAAACCTAAATCGCCCTTGCTGTTGAAGAGGAATGTTGGGTGCCAGAGGTTTGGGAGGAATTCGAGGTTTGTTGTTCGTTGTGACGCCTCAAATGGAAGGGTCGGTTCAGTTTTTCACCTTACTTATTTTTCTTTCTTTTTTCTATAATTTCTAGTGGTGATTCGATTTGATTCTCTGTCACTTTCTCTTCTGGTGTTTAATTGGTTTGAACTCGTACTGATGCATAATTTCTGTACTGGTTTTGTGGATGTTGTCTATTTAGCGCGTTGCCGTGAAATCTGGACAGTTCGGTTTATTCAGAGCAAACTGATATAGTACATGCATTATACAAGTAGTTGGGATACATCCTGTAGTCTTTACTAATTCTGTTTAGTTTTTCTTCAGATTACACAGCAAGAATTTACAGAAATGGCTTGGCAAGCCGTTGTTTCTTCTCCAGAAATAGCAAAGGATAATAAGCATCAAATTGTAGAGACTGAGCATTTGATGAAGACCCTACTAGAGCAGAAGAATGGGCTGGCTCGTCGGATATTTTCTAAGATTGGGGTTGACAATACCCGTCTGTTGGAAGCTACCGAAAAATTCATCAAACGCCAACCAAAGGTAATTGCATCGTGGTATCAAACTCTTAATTCTTATAGTATCTAATATCTATGTTAGTCTTGGTCTCTTGGAGTATAAACGTGAACTTCTAACTTTTGGTTCTAAATTTTCATGTGCATTTTTGTTGCTTTATCCTAAAATATCTTGTGCTTAGGTTGTTGGTATTTTTAAAGAATCTCAATTTACTGTACTAGGTCCTTGGCGAGTCAGCTGGTTCAATGTTGGGACGTGACTTGGAAGCACTGATCCAGCGAGCCAGAGAATTCAAGAAAGAGTATGGGGACTCATTTGTGTCTGTGGAGCACTTGGTTCTTGGATTTGTTAATGATCAACGCTTTGGGAAGCAATTGTTTAAGGATTTTCAAATATCATTGCAAACTTTGAAATCTGCAATTGAGTCCATTAGGGGGCGCCAATCTGTTATTGACCAAGGTTGTGCCTTCCTTCTCCGTCTCTTTTTAGTTTCTTTTGAATACTTTTATGTGGTCTTGTTGTGCGCATGTCAAATATCTTGGTTGTTTGTTGAACCTGATGTTCAATTTTTGTTGTTTTGTGTCTACATGCAAACCAAGCCTCAATAATATGCTATAAGGAAAACATTGAAAAATTGATTGATGATTTTAGCTGACTAAAATAATCACTGAAGAAAAATTAATTGAAATGGGGGATCTTTTGTTCATCAGAAATTAGCATAGAAAAATAAATCTTGGTGAGTGCATACTTATTCTTTTTGTCTTTTGGAATGTGAGTGAGAAGTTAGATAAGATATACTATTGGATATCCTTTCCTCATTCATAAAAGGTTCCATAGTGTGAGGTGCCTTTCGGCGACCCGTTGGCATGTCAGGAGCATGTGCTGATTTAGAATCTATATAATTTTTAAGTGGTAGTGGTTTCTTGCAGATCCTGAAGGCAAGTATGAATCACTTGAAAAATATGGAAAAGATCTGACAGCATTGGCGAAAGCAGGGAAGCTTGACCCTGTAATTGGAAGAGATGATGAAATTAGAAGGTGCATTCAGATTCTATCTAGAAGAACAAAGAACAATCCTGTGCTTATCGGTGAGCCTGGTGTTGGGAAAACTGCTATTTCGGAAGGGTAAGTGTATTGATTCACTTTGTACAGAATTTCTTTTAAATAAATAAGGGCCTACGAAATCATGGGTTGACTTTTGTAGATTAAAAGTCATGTATTTGCTTTTCATCTTTTGTAGCATTAATTTGATTGCCACTTGAGCATGTATCAAAAGAGAACACAAGCCTGACTACAGTTGGACTTCTAATCTCCTTGTAGATTGTATATTGGAAGTTGTGTTGCTTGTGTAGCATTTCTGTCAGCCTATGCTTCTGGATTTATATGATTTATTTTCGTTTCATTTTAACAGGCTTGCACAAAGAATTGTTCAAGGTGATGTACCTCAAGCTTTGATGAATAGGCGGGTAACTAAATGACCTTTTCCCTTCCTCTCTTCCTCACACATACACACACATAGTAGATAGCTCTTTTAGATATGAAAGTATGTGGGTGGTTTTCCCATGGCTTTGTGATTTATCTTTGTGATAGGTATCGTATTAGGGTATTCTTGAGGATATTATAGGGGTAAATTAGTTTTTCGTAGAGATAGAAGGCAAAAGTGCCAACCCTAATTGTCCTAAGCCTAGATTTCTCTGTTATAGGGGTAGATCAGTAATTATTTAGGGTTTTTTTTTTTACTAATGAAATTTGGTTATAAATGGAAGAAAAGGAATGAGGATGATAGGCATGATTAGCGAATGGTTTAGAGTTTGAGAGAGATTTCAATAGGGTAAGGTCCGAATCTCGAAGATTTGGTTTATCTTTCATTATTATATCTTAACTTTTATGTTGTAGGTGTAAACTCTTTAAGTCGATGTTTAAATTACTTATTTTTGTGACTTAGCTGTCTAGTCGTTATTTCTGTTAGTTAATTTGTCCAGTCCTTCTGAGTATAAATAGGCTTCGTGCCCTCTCTTATGTCAACTAATGAAAAAAATCTCATAGCATTCTTGAAGCATTTACATCATTTTATCTTCCTATACATTTGGGTTCTATTGTCCCTTCGGGAACATCTGATAAAATTGGAACGATACATTTGGGTTCTATCATGTTGGTACAGAGCAGTATTTTGGAAAACGGTAGGTAAGATGGAGTGTAGAATTGCATTGTTGGAAGAGAGAATGTTGGAGCTTGTGGAGAAACAATGAAAATGCGGTTATAAGATGGATTCCCATATTGCTAAGATAGCAAGAAGACAATTGGGAATGGAGGCAATTGACACTATTAAGAGAAGAGATGGAGACGTTCTCAATGGTTGTAGGATCCTTAGGTGGGGAAGGGGTGGTGACTGATAGGCCTTATCCTCAATTTTATTCACCAACAACAGAGGGGTGAATACTAGAGCTTCCCTTCCTCTCCAGGATCTCATTCAGAGAACAATTACAAGCAAAAATGAGCAAAAAGACATCCTTACTCTCTCCCCTCAACTGTTTACATACCTCACCTTCATTCCTGAGCCCCCCCTTCTATCTAACTAACAATATACATGGGCCTGACACACTTCACATATTATTTATATTATTACACTCCCTCGCGCTACCTCCTCCCTTCTTCGCATGCTTATGAACATACACTAGTAATCTGGGGCATATCAACGACTTCAAAATGGTGGATGCAAATGAACAAGGGAAAGAGACAGACACTGCAAGGAGTGATGGGAAAAAGTAGGAAATAAGAAGGGAAATCTCTGACGGAGGCCATTACTAATTTACTTGCAACAACAGCTGTACATGCAACCAAAGATGAATCCCTAAGGAGCAGATTCAGCTGAAGACGAATTGGAAAAAGCAGATTCAAGCGTGGAAGTATAGTAGCAGCGAATTTGTTGATTGAGACAATGTCCCACTGGAAGTTTCATACCATGCTCGAGTGCATAGGGAAGGTATTGGTGCGCCAAAGTTGGGATTTCACAGTAATATCACTGATCATTATGTATTTGGAGGCTGAAAATGAAAACGTGGGAGAAACATCGATGCGAAGTTTGGAAAAGGGTGGCAGAGATGTAGGGGTAGAAAGTTTGGAAGAACATAGAAATAGAAGAAGAAATGTAGCAGACGAAGGCCTTGGCTGGTGATGATCACATCAGCAAATGGAGATGAAGATTTGGTGAAGACACCAGTGCACAGGTTGTGAGGAACTGGGTGTGCAGGAATGGACTATTTTATTTGTTGTCACGTGGGTGGTGAGAGGAAGTAAGGTTATGGAATAAAGTTGGGTTTTAGACTTGGTGGGGTGGGGTTGAGTAAACTAGTTGAAGCCCATGTGTTTTCAAAGTGAGAAAAGCCAGAGAAATTCGTTGAGACCCACTTATTTATGTAAAGCAGCAAATTTGATGGTTTTGTAAGATGAGTCTTAAGCTGGACACTCCTTTGTTTTAAATATGGGACCCAATCAAAGATGGGTGTAGGCTCATTTGAAGAAACTAACCTCTTAGTGGCCATTGTGTTTTGCCCAATGCTCATGCTGCAGACCTTCTGCACCAGGGAAGCTCATGTCACTGGCCAAAACTACCATCCATCATCATCTGAGGACCGAGTTCTCCCACTGCAGATCATGTAATTATCATTCAAACCTACTTTTGGGGTGGGATTATTTGATTATAAAAAAGAATTGGCAGGTGTGTTTTAGGGTTGGAAAATAACTCTAAGAAGGATGGATACAAACACAAAACAAGGATACAACACAAAATCGACATGGCAACACGAAAGTAGGACATGGACATGAAAATATACAAGCAGGAAATTCATAGTCAATGAATTTATTCATTTATATGCTGAAACGATTAGTTTGATCTTTTTTGCTTCTGGACTTTATTATTTTGTCATATGTGTATTAATTAGTATATGTAGAAAGTGTCTGATGCATTTGTACTAAACTTTGGTCCTACCTTGACTTTGTACAACTAGTGTTTGACACATCTAGTGTACTGCTGTGACTGATATGGGTCCAACAAGTTTCGGAGTGTACAAGTGTTTGACACGTGTCAAACATAAACAAACTAAGGCATTCGTGCTTCCTAGATCTAGGAATGCTACTAAGGTATTTTAAATATTAGACAGATATATTAATAATTAGTTTAGGAGCATGTTATAGAATTATGTTATGAAATAAATGGAAGGGAAGTGAAGAGGATAGACAATATTTTAGTGAGTGATTTAGGCCCTGAGAAAGATCTTAGGATAAAGAGGGTTCAAGTACTTAGAACAGATGGTTCATCGTGTAGTTTGGTTAATCTTGCTATAAGTTCAGGTTCTATTGCTTTGTTCCTCTTAGGATTCACAGTTCGCCTCAATCTTTATAACTTGCTCTCTCTTGTAGTTAATATCTCTTGACATGGGTGCTCTAATTGCTGGAGCAAAGTATCGTGGAGAATTTGAGGATAGGCTCAAGGCTGTACTGAAGGAAGTTACAGAATCAGATGGCCAGATTATCTTATTCATTGACGAAATTCACACCGTAGTTGGAGCAGGTAGTTTATACGAACTTGGAGTTGGAAAGCTATAGCCTATTGTGGGTCACGGGTATTGATGGTGTTTCCCCAGTATGGTGGGATCTAGTTTAATAGATGTGCTGTGGGTTGTTCTCTTTAACTTAATAAACACTGTTGTCTCTTTAGGTGCTACAAACGGTGCAATGGATGCTGGCAATCTATTGAAGCCTATGCTTGGTAGGGGTGAGCTGCGGTGTATTGGTGCCACAACGCTGGATGAGTATCGGAAGTACATTGAAAAGGATCCAGCATTGGAGCGCCGATTCCAACAGGTTTATGTTGATCAACCAACTGTGGAAGATACCATTTCTATCCTTCGTGGGCTTCGCGAAAGATATGAGTTGCATCATGGAGTTCGCATATCCGACAGTGCTCTTGTAGAAGCTGCAATTCTTTCAGACCGATATATTAGTGGACGATTTCTACCTGACAAAGGTAATCCTTATGAGGAAAGGAATAATTTTATATTGTTGGAAGCAAGCATGTTATGTTGTCATGAAAAATGTTTAGTGGAAAGATTGTAGATGCTAATGTTTATTTCGAAATACAGCCATTGACCTTGTTGATGAAGCTGCTGCCAAGCTGAAAATGGAAATTACCTCAAAACCTACTGCCCTCGATGAGATCAATAGAGCAGTGCTGAAGCTCGAGATGGAGAGACTTTCTTTAACAAATGATACAGACAGGGCATCTAGAGATAGGTTGAGTCGCCTTGAAGCTGAGTTGACTCTTTTAAAGGAGAAGCAAGCCCAGCTGACTGAGCAATGGGAGCATGAGAAGTCTGTTATGACTCGTCTTCAGTCAATCAAAGAGGAGGTACGTTGTTCAAAGAAAGTATCGGTAACTCTGTAGAGGTGTAATTCTTCTTTTTGGATTCTCATCTGCTCTGTAATTCTACATTCATTGTTGCAGATTGATCGGGTAAACTTGGAGATCCAGCAAGCTGAAAGGGAGTATGATCTTAACCGAGCAGCTGAATTGAAGTATGGAAGCTTAAATTCATTGCAGCGGCAGCTTGCAGATGCAGAAAAGGAGCTAGATGAGTATATGAATTCTGGAAAGTCCATGTTGAGAGAAGAAGTAACTGGAAGCGATATTGCTGAAATAGTTAGCAAGTGGACTGGGATCCCTGTATCTAAGCTTCAACAGTCCGAGAGGGAAAAGCTCCTACATTTGGAGGAAGAACTTCATAAACGTGTTGTGGGCCAGGACCCTGCAGTTAAATCTGTTGCCGATGCCATTCAAAGATCACGAGCTGGTCTTTCTGATCCAAACCGTCCTATTGCTAGTTTCATGTTCATGGGTCCAACTGGTGTTGGGAAAACAGAATTAGCTAAGGCCCTTGCTTCCTATTTATTCAATACAGAGGAGGCCCTTGTGCGAATTGATATGAGTGAATATATGGAAAAGCACGCTGTTTCAAGACTGATCGGAGCTCCACCTGGGTATGTAGGTTATGAGGAGGGGGGGCAGTTGACAGAGACTGTTCGCCGAAGGCCTTATGCAGTCATTCTGTTTGATGAGATAGAGAAGGCTCATTCTGATGTGTTCAATGTGTTCCTTCAGATTCTGGATGATGGGCGAGTAACCGACTCACAAGGTCGGACTGTGAGCTTTACAAACACAGTTATCATCATGACTTCAAATGTGGGTTCACAGTATATTCTAAACACTGACGATGATACACTAACAACGGAAACGACATATGAAACCATAAAACGACGGGTTCTGGAAGCTGCAAGATCAATTTTTCGTCCAGAGTTCATGAACAGAGTTGATGAATATATTGTTTTCCAACCTCTGGATCGTGATCAAATCAGCAGTATTGTTAGGTTACAGGTAAGTTCTCCATGTTGATAATAGCTTACTTTCCCTTTTTCCTTGTGTGTTTCGATAATCATTCCACGTCTCCCTGCCTGTATAGCTGCAACGGGTTCAAAAGAGAGTTGCAGACAAGAAGATGAAGATCGAGGTGAGCGATGCAGCAGTTCAACTTCTTGGAAGTCTCGGGTATGACCCGAACTATGGGGCTAGGCCGGTGAAGCGTGTGATACAGCAGAATGTGGAGAATGAAATTGCGAAGGGCATATTGAAAGGAGAATTCAAGGATGAGGACACGATTTTAATAGACACAGAAGTATCAGTCTCTAACGGCCAACTCCCTCAGCAAAAACTTGTTTTCAGAAGAGTTGAGAACAAAGTTGCTGAGAATCCAAATGCAGACAACAGAGAGGCTTCTGCTCAGATTCTATGAAAACAGATGCCTCACTATTTACATATTTTCTCGGTAGCTTTGTTAGTAAATTTCCTTAGTTAATAGTTTTTCCTTTTCGTATACACTTCAAGAAATCGATGTTCATATACTTCAGTTTCAAAACTAAGCAAGGCCACCCTTTGAAAGCCAATAATTATCATTAGGGGATTAAATGATAATAGAAATGTGACATATTCGTTGGGTAAATAAATGCAACTAAAAGTAATTCAATTTCATTTGAAGTGGTTTATTATGATTGATCTATCTTACTAATTTGGTTTACCAAATTAGTAATTGTCAGATTATTTATTTCAGCTAATTTTATTAATTTTTTAACTGACAAATTAAAAGGTTTGAGCTCGATAATTTTTATTTTGTTTCATTTTATTTTATAGCTAATCCCATTTTTATAAAAACTTCTACACCAGAAACTAAGGAACTTTCCAATTTTCTCTTGGATTAAATATAGGCGATCACATGTCTCTGTTAAGAATAATTTGAATATATAATATTCGAATAAACTTAAACATCATCGTGACAAACAGAAATAAGATGGAATCATAGATAGGTAGCAAAAATCAAGAGTTTGGGTCGATATGTGTGCTTTGAAAGGTTATTTTGGTAATCTCACTATGGAATGATTCAATCCTAGTGTAAAGATCAGAAAACTGGATTAGCAAAATTTTAGCTTCTAATAGCTCCTAAAATGAGATGTCTTTCTCAACCTAAATCGAACTATTTGTGAGGTACTTGATGTTTATATGTGCTTTGTTGCTAGGAAACGAGCTTAAGAAATCAATGAGTTGTTACCTTGATTTGGGCCAAAATGGTGAACTTAATGGGCAATTGGAGAAATTGAGCTCAAACAGCGATCAAAAGACCAAATTGCCTTTGAGACCCAGCGTTGCTGCAATGCAATGGTTACAGAAAAAATTTATTGGGTAAATCGTTGGTTTCGTAGGCTATGAGCGTTGCGGTAGTGAACGAAACCATTAAAGTTGATGTGGGCTAAAAACGTGGTAAAAGGTTTTGAATGCATCAACCAAACAAAAAGAGGAAGAAAACAAAAATTGACCTAATCGAGTGCAACTAAACTTCACTACACTTAAAAGATGTCCATTTAAACTATGGGGTCGGGGTCTCACAAGGACCTACCCCGGACAAGGCGGAGAATCTTCGAATACACGAGGAATGGAAGACAGAGCGAGGATTAGTTTTTCTCCATTGACAATTCGAGACCAAGGACGAGGAATACATTCCCCGACACCAGTCCGGGCCTGAATATATTTATATATTTATTTATTTATTTATTTATTGCAAATTGTCAAAATTGATAAATTTGATAAAATATAGCAAAATTTCAAATTTTATCAATGATAGATATTAACAGATATTGATGTGCTCCTATTAAGCGATATTAATAGACATTAATAGAATTTATCAAATAAAATCTATAGTTTTGTTGTATTTGGTAAATATTTTAATTTATTTTACTATACTTGAGAATGTCTCTTTATTTATATTTATTTATCAAAACAAAAGCGACAATTATTTCTCCGCGAAAAACCCGATCCATGCGGAAAATCTCTGCCTTGTTCCTTGCCCTACTCTCTACCCCAACAGGCATCTCTAATTGCGCTCACTCAACGTTTGAAGAAAAAATCTGGATAAAGGTAGAGCGTAGCTATAATTGCTCGGTGCCTGCCCTACATTCAAGACTTGAGAGCTCCATTTTGGGGATCGCCGTTGCGCTATTGTTGTGATTTTTGTCAATGCTATGTATGATTATGCACTTTCATGATCGCAATGAGATATATGAGTTATAATGCAAATGTTCCATGCAATCTGGATATTCATTAATCTATCAATCAAGCTCTAAGTGGGCGACTTAAGTTAGGTGACAAGACTACACTGATTTTAGAAGGTACATTGTGTGTAATTAAATCATGTTGCTTAAACCGTAGGATTTATCTATTTTGTACTAATTTTCTTTCTCTTGTCCAAATGTAAGCGAAAATAAAAGTTTACTAGATAAGTCAGTGTTGATTATAGGGATTTTATGATAATTTGGTTATAACGCTTAGTTTTGTTCATATGCAATGTTTGCATAGTATCTCATGATATTCACAATACTCTTTATCTACTTTAAAACTATTATGTACATTAAGGTTGGTTGTAGCAAAGTGATATGGTATTGAGTGAGTATGGATGAGATTGAACTAACTTAACTTAGTACATAAATAAGTGGAGGAACGACATTCTAAAATAACTACGCAAAATGAAATTTGAAAGATTTCGTTAAGGCGATATAAATTTCATATTTAATGTCAAATTAAGATGAGCAATTTCTCGATGTCATTGTTGTATTTATTCAGTATTTAGGATATAAATGCTGAAGTTAGAACACGTGATTTTTATCTAAGCAAAATTGAACGCAATATTCATGTTTCAACCTTTATTTAAAGGAAGCAACCTTTCGGTGTCTAAATGGCACACACTTGCATTTTTAATATGTATGATAAAGTTCAAACTACAGAACTGATTTTATTCTAAAATCATTTCTTAGCTTGTTTAATTAGGTCTTAGTTACTTGCTCTATAAAGTAGTTAACTACCAATACTTAATTCTTCTTCTCAAATAGAATTAAGTGTTAAAAGATAGCTCTAATTAAACAAAATGATTATTTCATTCATTAATACTTTTCAAAGACAGTCTTTTGAAAATCCTTTTCTATCATACTATAGAGAGCTTAAATATGATTAAGTAATGAGTTGGTAGAATGGAAGTGAAAGATAATCGTGTGCATAGTAAAAACTTTAGGTCTCTTGACCATTAATTTTGTGATACAAATACAATAAAAATAGGAAATACAAATGAAAAGAAGGATAAATATGTCAACTCACACAATGTAATATCTTGTATTTTTTAGCTCTCCATGGTTATCTATTCTAAGGTTAGTGAAATGGTAGTTTCAAACTCTATTACTGATGTCACAAACCTTCAATCTCTCACCTAAAGCTCCACGAAACGAGAAAGGAAAGGGGATGGCAATGATAGATTTGGCGGAGCTTTAGGAAGAGTCTCAACTCCAAAGGTCTATGTTTGAGTTGAAACTCTTGATACCTATTTATAGGCATTGAGGATGTGAAGCAGCACATGGGATCTGAAACAGGCATTAGATTCCTTTACATCATGGTGTTGTTGCACTTCTTCCCTTTCTTCATTCTAAATGTCATTTGACATTTATGTTGACATATTCGCCAACTTGATTGTGTTGTAGAGATTCTCATCGTGTGGGATCTTTTACATCACATGGTTAGTTGACATGAGCTGCTCTTCATCGCTTGGGATTGCTCTTTATTCCATAATTTTTTCTTTTCACTTTATCTTGCATCTAAAACACAAAAATATCATAATAACCAAGGCTTTGTCTTTTGATACTCTCGGATCGCATAATCCATCTATTTCATGGAATTCATCACATTTTATCTCATTTTTCTCTCAATTATTCTTTATTATTCTATGTATTTCTACAACTTTATCACACACCCAAGTTTAGAATAATCTTTGTCCTCAAACATAATTTCGTAGACTAAGTGAATTTTTTTCAAAACTTTTGATGTGATTACTAAACTTCTCATCATGCTTCCTAACCTTAATTAGTATCTAAACTATTCATTCCTTGGCCATGCGTTGTCTACCTATGAAAATATTTATAGATTTTAAATGCGGCAAACTTATGTCTTAAAATACCATTGTTCATTTCTAGAAAATCTTATTTTCATTTTTAGAAACATGCTTTTTGTTTAAAAAATACTTCGGTTTTTCTCACTTATTCTTTTATTAGTTTTGTTTGGCTTTTTTTGTTTTTTTGTAAATAAGCTTTTTAGAAGTTCTTTTTTATTTTTGAATGCTTTAACTTATTTTTGAATGCTTTGCCTGTAAATATTTCTCCCCTTGTACCTTTATTATTATCATAAAATAATAAGAAACATTTGTACCATGGTTTTTCTCCATACCTTGTGTTCTTTCCTCGTTTTTACTTTCAATATGGTATTAGAGTGGAATATTGATGAAACCCTAGATGACTTAAGATTTGATAGGACCTAAACGGATGAGATATCCAAGGAGATCAGTGTCGCCATCGTTGTCATTATTGATGCTTGAATCAGCGCCGCCATGGAAGATCTATTTTGTCTGCTTACAGAACCTGACGGTCAACCTTGCTTGTAATACTCGTATCTTCTATCTCATTTGCTTGCTAAGAACTTGAGAAGCAAAGAGTTTGGCCCAAAGAAATCTTGGGACAGAAGTGCTCAAACTCAGTCTTGCTCGATCGAGAGAAAAGGCAGAGAAAGCATAAGTGAGAATCTTGGGCTAGCTTTGAGCAATCTCGGACGGGATGGAAAACAAAGAGCAATTCTTAGTGCTTAAGACAGGAGCATCTTGGTGCTTGTTAACTGAGTTGAAAGACAGTAAAGTTCAAAGATATGCTCTCAAACCATGGCAGATATAGGCGAAAAACAGAAGGTTTTAGAGATGGGTCTCGAGCCATCTCGAGGTCGGGTTCGACGAGGACTGAAACAAAAAAAGAAATTATTAGAGTTCTCGGACATGATTCTAGGTATGTTCGACCGAGAAGGGTGAAGATGTCAAAGGATATAGGACCGATCTCGATAGAGATCACTTAAAGACGTGTGATGAACAAATCTCCAAGAATTTCTATTATGCGAGGTTAGCGTTTTTTAGACGCAAAGAGGCATTCAAAATACTCTAATTTCTCTCATTTATCATCATTTTCACTTCAAGAGCAAAGTAGATAGAAGTTGAGTTTTCTTGAGAAAGTGAAGTCAAAGCAAGAAGGTTAGTAAGTCGGCGCCAAGTCTCAGTTGGGTGTTCGGTCAAGAGACATCTAAGAAGGCAAGGATGTTCACAAGTTTGAACTAAAGAGGAAAGTAGAGCTTGAGGTTAGATCCAAGTAAGTTTAAAAGTTTTTCCTTCCTCGTTTAAGAGATTTAAGAGCAAGTTTGCTAAGTTAGAGCTTGTTCTTTTAGGCTGTAGATCTGTTGGGAGCTTGTGTGGAGCTAGGGCAAACTTGAGAGATCGTTCTTGAGCAAGCTAAGACAATCCTAGGAGTTCAAAGAAAATCAAGGTTAGTAAGAAAAGAATTCTCGAGTAAAAGTGAAAAAAGGTATGAAGTTGAAAAATCTTTTCCATTAGTTGGAACCCAAAATTTACTTGAGTTTTCTTGTTATTTTGAAAGCAAGAGGAAATAGAGAAAATTTATAAACCAAGAATCTAGTCAAAAGTTGTGAGTGACTAAAATAAATTTCTAAGCTTCATTTAATAAATTATGTTTTAAAGCATGCTTTGAGTTTAAAATGCTTGGATTTATGAAATTATTTACAAAGCATGAGTTTCAAGTTTAGAAATGAGTTATGAGAAAGCATGATTGAGTTAAAGTCCTAAAACATTCAATTTGAGAAATGTTTCTTAATGCACGAGAGTTATGAGAATGTGTTTAAATGCTAAGTTTTTGTAAATATGTGAGCGAAGAGATTATTAAAAGAAAAGCAAGATTTGAGACTTACTTAATGCAAGAGTTTTTCATAAGCATGCTAACTTAAGTAAGTTAAAGTTTTAGCATGAGATTGTTGAATATGCTTAAGTCTATATCAAGATGTATTCATCTGATAACAATCCTATGGGCAAGATTATCTTGTGCACGAAGGTTGTATGATGAAGGTATCTAGTAGATGCCTAGAGTTTCCATCACATGGACTAGGTAAGAGATGAGGGCCTCTATGGACAACTAGATTTTACATCTCATGGTAGCTACAGCGAGATAGGGTGCTACTGGTCCCTAGAGTTTCATCTTGTCGGTATTGTATTGAGGGATAGGGCTTCCACGCCTAGAGTTTCGTCTTGTAGATATAAGGAGTTCAAGGTATAGCAAGAAAGAAAAGAGAAAGTTGAAAGCTAAGTTTGAAAAGAAAGTTGCTTTGCTAAGTTTACATATATTTTGCTCAAGGTTTTCATTATCATGTTTTGTTTTAAAAATATTCACTCATGGGGCTTTATAGCTCATCCTTTCAATGCTTAATTTCCTTACAGATAGAGATCATTGTTTCAGCGCTTGTTAAAGTATCTGCCTATTCTGCTAGAAGTTTGATTAGATTTTTGTATGACCCATTCCATGCATGCATGATAAAATGTAATTAAGCTAGTAATGGACTTAATTAGTTGTTGTTGTCTGTAGTAGACTAGTGTGAGAGTTTTATTTTGAGTTTGTAATAGTGTTGTCTGGTTGGGACTTTGAATTTCATTTTATTTATATAAAATTGTTAAATAGGTCGTCAATTGGTTGGGTAAACTTGAGGATGTTTTGCAAAGAATTTAATTCATTAATTTCAAGTTAGACTTTTCTTTTTGCATTTTATGTCTAAGTTTATAGGAAAAAGATATAGATAAGAGTTACAGGTTAAACATTATTGACAGACATTGTTAGAAGAAGAACAATGTCGGTCAGCTTCATGCCACATCTCGGGCCTAGTAAGGAGGTGCTCCGGGATGGGGTGTGACAACTTGGTATCAAAGCATTACGCTCCAAGGGAACTAGAAAGAGTGTAGTTCAGAGTAGTCAACTCCAAGGAAAACTTGTGTGTAGTAAGTTAAAGTTAAGTTAGTTTACGGGTAACTAACTGAGAGTTAAGTTGAAGTAAAACTAGAAGAGTAGAGTTCTAGTATGAGTCTTAGGTAAAACATAAGAGGTTGTTTGGGCCCCGAATTTACAAGGAGTGGAGTGGACTAAAATAGTTCACTCCTAGTTTGGGGTCTGAGTTAGGGAAGGGTTTCCATAATCCTTCTCACTCCCCCTTACTCCCTCTCTAACCCTTTCTCACTCCCCCTCTCAATCTGGCGTAATCCTCCCCCAAAATCCGCAAAACTCCTTGCCTTCTCTGTATAATACTTCTCTTCTCCGTGTAATCCCTTTCGTCTTCTTTCTGTTTTCCCATCTCTGTTTTTGTTTTCCTCTCCAAACTTTATCGTGTAAAATCATTTTGTTTTCCTCTCTGAATCTCAGATCTTTGTCGTGAAAATTCTTTTTGTTTTTTCTCTTCAAATCTTAGATCTTCATCCTTGGTTTTGTTAATGGCTTCGTTTCCAAGCATTGCCTCTAAAACCCTTCTCCTTTCCCTCTTTGGTTTCATTGAATGGTTGAGGTTCCACCTTACCTCCGAAACCCTTTCTTGCATGTTCGAAGAGGCTTCTCGGTGAACATGTAAGAATATCTTCCTTGTCGCTCTGACTTCCCCTTTGACGCTCCTACATGTGTACTGAAATGCCTTTGAATAGATAGATGTTACATCCAAAGAATGGTAGAGGTATCGATGGTCTAAGCATGGTAGAGGTGGTCGATTCTTCTTGGGTTTGTACACATGTCCTTAAAGCCGATGATGAGGTCATCTTCTGATTTTCCTTATTCATTTTTCTATGTTGCCTTTTCAATTTCATGTGTTCCTTTTTCATGTATTGCTTATTTGTTCTTAGGATTTTTTTTTTTATCTCTATTCTCATATACTCTTGTTCATATTGTCTTTTAATCTTTTACTTCCCGTTGACGATGCTATGTTCATATTCAATTTCCTCTGTTTCCTTTTTATTTTCCTATGATTCCTTTTCATTTCATAAGTTCCTTTTTTATATATACGTTTAGAATAATGAAAATGTGATTTGTTGTTGGGAATTTTTCTGATATTTGTTCTCATATACTCTTGTTCATATTTTGATTTGTGTTAACGAATACTTTTTCTCATATGTGTTCGTGAATATTTCTTTGTTCGATCTTCTCTTTGCTCACCTTTTTAGTACCCTCTGCTAGGGATGTAAACGGGTTGAGTTGATTTGAATTGGGTTGGGAGACACTCTCAACCCAACCCATATTTTCATGTTGGTTTACCCTCTTATGCGATCATTTAGCTTTCGGTTCAAACGATCGTTTACTTCTAACATGACAATCGTTTAGCTTTTTTTTACGATCGTTTACCCTCTTACGCGACTATTTAGCTTTCTACCTTCAAACGATCCACTACAAGAAATGGGCCTTTTAATAGCCCTTGAGGATAGCCCATTTTGAATAGGGCTATTGAAAATAATAGCAGAAAATAACTTAAATTAAAAATTAAAAGCCGCCCAAAATTTTCTTATCTCTTTCCCTCTTTTCAATTCCCCTAATTCTCTCTTTCAGAAACCCTCGCGCGAACTCAATGAAGCTCCAAGCCGCTTCGGACAACACTGCTCGAGGCCATCGGTTTCAACGCAGAATGCATCGTGAACGCTTCCCTCACTCTCTCTTTTTTTATTCGGAACGCTTCAGAACAACATTCTCATTCGACGATCAGATCTCTGAGTTTTTAAACTGGGAAGCTCTACAGTTTCGTCGACGACTATGGTCGAGTAGCTCACCGATGATCAGATCTCCGAGTTCAAGGAGGTCTTCAGCCCCTTCGACAAGAAATGACGATAGTATATTTTCTCAAATCTTTCTCTCTCTCTCATTTTCTTTTCCGATTATTTTTTATTTCAGATCTGCCTCTTGTTTTCTTGTTTTTCAAGTGTTTTATTTTCCTTTGGTCTAGGGTTTAGGTTCATTTTTAGATTGTTTTTTGTATGTGTATGATGGATTTTGATGATTGTTTTTATTTCTAGCTTTGATTTGTTTTTGTGTGGATTTATTAATATTTTAAAATTATTTCAGTGATGAAAAGGCAAAAGATTCCATATTTTACTCCTATAAGAAGCATATAAACAGATTTGTAGTAATTCTAGATGAAGAAGATGCAACCCGACATGGATTTTGGATGAATACTCAAAATTTCACGACCACTCCTCGTTTGTTGTCAGCGTGAAGCCCATAATATGTTTCTAAGATAATAAAATCCTATGAATTCCCAAACTTCAAGTATTGTTTCTTTTTTGTTCTCTCTCTAACTTTATACCTTTGAAACTCAAGGATTTGTGTGGATCGCTTGGTAGAGAAGTCGCAATCGGGCGTGGTGTTGTTTTTGCAATAAAGGCATTATTTGTCAAGCATGGAAAACAGATCAAGAACATGACATTTGCAATTTAGCTACTTGAAACAGTTTCATTCCTGTCTTCCTAGTTGAATATTACATTCTTTTGCACAGAAAAATGACCTTTCACAATTGAAAAAATTGTAGGGGTTTGGAAATGTGGGATATTGGGCATCAAAACTTATTTATGAGAAAGGTCGAAAGGTTGTTGCTGTAAGTGATATCATAGGCGTGTAACAAATGGTATTGATCCATTCCAGAACTTCACAAGCATAAAGAAAGTACTGGAAGCCTAGTGAACTTTCAAGATGCAGACGGTGTGGATCCAAATCATGAGCTACTTGTACATGATTGCGATGTTCTCATCCCTTGTGCCTTAGGTGGAGTTCTCAACAGGTTTGTTCTATTCTTCTTTCTAATAAATTCACATGCCACAACGGTAAAATATGTGCTTTTTTTAAGATGAATAAAAAATTTATGATAAACTATTTAGCAAGGTTTACTATGTAAGAGTCCTATTTGCAGATACTTGCAACTAGTTTTTTGTATCATTCTACTAAATTTTGGTCATCGACGATCTAGGGAAATGAGGTACTTGTTGTACTTGATAGAAACTCTCATTCCATTCCTTAGACCTCATCTTTAGTAGCACTTTTGATTGCACTTGATAAACTAAGAGAATACATGATTGCATGTCTATATATTTTCCTGTCTCATTTAAGGTATTTTGCTTTGGTGATATGGAAATAGACTCGAAAAAGAAAAAGGAGCTTGGCGCTATGGAAATAGACTAGTCCAAAAGCACAATACCAAGCTCATTTTCTTTTATATAGCCTTAAGAACATTTTCTTTAGGATGGAAGTTCATATCAACTATTTTTAGCTATGGTCTTTTTCTCTTGATAAGATAACAACAAAGAGGAAAATAAGGCATTAAGGCCTTTTAAATTGGATGTTGGTTTGGAATTGAATTTTTTGTCCTAACTCTTAAGTATTTTTATATCCATTATTATATCCAAAATGAAAATTATGTACTTTTTATGTAGTTTTGAGATTCAAAGTTACGCTCAGACACTTTCATTTTGATGTAGGTGGATGCAATGATACATTTATATGCGGAAAGATCATAGATGGAAGAACAATTCAATGATGCTATAATCTTTATTGAATTTTGTAATTTTGAGCCTTGTATAGTTGCAAATTACATTTTATGTATTATCGGATAATTTATTTAGTTTCTAATGTAAAATGATTATTATATTTCAATAATGGAAGGAAGTCATTGTATTAATGCGCAAATTATGAAGTATTCCACGTGTCTATTTAGCTAAAAGCAAGTTCGTGTAATGTAAACGAACATAATTTCAATATTGTTTGTTATAGAATGAGATAAAAGTGTATATATATATAATGGCCTTTAAAAAAGTTGGCATAAGTCAAAAAAGCATTAAGAAAAAGCTATTACATAGCAACGATAGCATTTAGAGCAAGCTATTATATGTTAAAGATAGCTTTGACGACTAATGCTATCGAATGTTTTCATAGGTATGTATACATGCTATATCTTCAAACTCTACTATAGCCTCCATTATGGCTCTACAAAAAAGCTATAAAAAGTTCCAAACTTTTAATAACATGGGCTGTCAGGACTTTCCAAAAAGGCTATAAAAAGTCTTTTATAGCCCTTTTTGTTAGCTATTGTAACCATTATTTCTTGTAGTGGTGATAAGACTCCTAAGCCTAATGGTTTTTCTCTTGGGTTCTTTAAAGATACCTAGATTGTTGTTGGGAAGGATTTTTGCAATGTGGTTTTACACTTGTTTGAGACATGTTATTTGCATCAAGGGGTTAATTTGATTGTTGTAACCTTATTCCTAAATGTTTAGGGGCTGAGTGTATAGAAGATTTTGATCCATCTCTTGCTGTAATGCAGTTTAGTACAAGTGTATTAATCAATTTCAATAACTAATTGGTTAGTAATCTAGGACTCGCATGTTATTGGATCAATTTAACTAAATTAACTCGTTTTGACGCGAATATTGAATAATTATATGGACGTAACCAATCTAATTAGTTGAACAAGTAGGTTGATTAAGTAATTAATCAATTAATTATGCCATTTAACCTGGGGGTTTCACAAGTTCATGAGCTAATATGTTATTAGCAAATATAACATGCTTTAGAAGTCTATGATCAAGTAATTAAGAACAATGTGTATATTTGATTTCCATAAGCTACATCTCTTTAATTTGAACTAATCCAAATCCCAACCTCACTTTACTTTTATGTTATTTTATTAATTGCAACTTACGCAACCCTTCCTAAGTGTTGCCAAATATTGTCCTTTAATTGGTTCTTCTGCGGAGACGACTCTCTCTTACTACTTATACAAAAATTGTAGTATATGTAGCATACATTGGAGCTTTTACAAGTTTTATTTGATTGGTTATAAAGATTTATCAGCAATGACAAACTTCAAGCTGTCAATTATCATGCCTTTATTCCCATCGTGGTTATGCTTCTTTAGGTCAAAGAATAAAGGATAAAAGCGAGTTGAGAAAATGAACTCCCTTTAGCTTAGACCACATTTACAAATTCGTAATAAAAATCGGTATAATTACAAATTAAATTCTTAAAATTACGAATAACTATAAAAGTAATAGATTTGATAAACAACTTTGTAAATATTTTCACGATCGTAGGATAGTTATCTACTTTGGACATAAATTCTTATAGCTTTGCTTTTGAGATCACACCAAAAAGAACTAAATACCAATACAACACAGTTGTACTCTGTATACATAAACATTCTCCGATCTAATGAATGTAAAATTTTGGTGGCATTCTCACATGGGAGGGGTAAATGAAAAGTGAAGGAGGGAATTTGGAGTTTGATCTTGCGAGAAGCAAAGCATGAATGGAGTCGAAACCATGCGCTGATTTCTCTTTTACTTTTATTCCGCGATCAGAGGTGACTCCATATTTTATTGTCTCGACTTTATTATTATTTTATCTGCTTTTCTGCCCACCAATGGGTAGAATAGTCAAATCCTCTGCATGCCACCAAACGACTTTTAGCTGAAGTACTTCTCTTTTTTTCTTTTTTTTTTCCCTAAAAAAAGTTACTTTTGATATTCTAAAAATAACTTTTGAAAACTGTAGTAAAATAGCAGTATTTCAAAATGCGCATACGAACAATTGAATCTTTTATATATAAAAAAATATTTAGAAAATATTCGAAACTTAGTGTGGTGGTGGCGATGTCTTCTATATAACACAGAATTACAAGTCATATACAAAATATTATCTTATAAAGAGAAAATGAAAAAAATTAATTTAAAATACCTGTATTATCAATTTCAAGATAATGTTATCAAGATGGAGATTAAATTCCCCATTCACATATTTTAGAAAAAAAAAGAGAGAGAGAGAGAGAAAGAAACGTTGATTTTCTTCCGGATGTTCCCAAATAGTAGACGAAATTCTAAAAGAAATGAAAATAATGAAAGGCATGAATTGGAATATTTGAATAGACAAATAGAGAGAAGAGGGATATGGATGTGAAGCCACATTGGGGTTTGTTAATAATGATGTGGAAAGATAATATATTGTAGAAGGAATAATTGTAAATAAAGAAATAGGGTGCTGGATCCTTGTGGTCGCTTTGCTGTACACGTTCTTCTATATTCATTTATTTGTTTGTTTTCTTGTTAAATAAAAGTGGCGTTTCTTTAGGCTATGTGATCATCCTCTCCTACGTGGCAACGACTCACCACCACCCCCCTCATCCACTCCTCTTTTATGTAATACATACCTACTCCAATCAATCCAATTCATATCCAACTCTTTAAACCTACTACTACTCCTAATTCTTTCCTTTTTTTCATCTCCATTCTTTTTTACTTTCAATAACTAATTATTATCATTTTCTAAATCTATTTCCAAAATCTTCCTAATAGCTCAAAATCAAAAATATAAAACTCTAATCAGTATCCATTTTTTTCAAATTGAGGATTGCATCCACTCAATTTTAACAAATTAAATTTATTAATTAAATTGTTACTTACATCCCTCTAACCAATGAAGTGAATATCTTTCACAAATTTCTTTTATCCTCAACACTTTTAATATATTCATATGTTCCTCATTATATGAGTAGATGTAACTTTATAAATATTGGTATATGTTTGAAAAACGATGTTCGTTTAAATTGTAAAATTTCTCAGTTTACAAAATAAATTTATATATTTCAAAATTAAAAGTTTTAGGTCGATTAGTTATAATTCATATTGACAAGATGTAACTCTTTCACCAAAAGGAATATCAAGTTGATATATGACTCTTCCATTAAACAGTTCAGGTGAGAAGCGTGAGTGAATGAAAAAAAAACTTTTGTTTACATAATAAAATGGTTTGATGTGATCAAAATTTAAAGAAAATGCACAAACAATTTGACTATATTTACAGTCTACAGAACAATTCCAAAAATGAAAAAAACTCATAGACCCACATGTAAAAAATTTAGTCTATTACTGTTGTAAGTTTGATTCTACCATATTTGCTGAGATTTAATTCTTTTAACTTTCATTCTTATAGTTCCATAAATTAAATTATTGAAATATAAGTAGATTCACACACATATTTTAAGAAATAATTAATTTTTTTAAAATAATAACGAATATATATCTATAATAATTTAGATTTTTTAAAATTTTGATATGTGGTGCACTAATTTGCATGTTATGGTTATATAATTTTTGGTTCAAATATTATTATTGCTATCATCGATCACGTTATTATTAAAGTACGGGGAATTCTATTTTTCTTTTTCTTTTTATATTTTAGATTTTTTATTTTTAAAATTAATTAAACTCCTGTCTTGAAAAAAAAGTAGATTATTTTGCTAAATTTGTATGAGTGATTTTTTTTGGTGTATTAGTGCCTATATTTGAAAATGTTCTTGAAAATAATTACTAATAAAACCTTCTAAATAATTGATTGAGTAACATTAGTGAATAAAATGAAATGTAAAATCAAGACTAACCCAAATGGAATGAATAAAATCAGGAAATTAGGGTGTTTATTTATTTATATAGGAATTGCTACACTATATGAAATTTGCTTTTGTTTTACCTTTGTAACCATTATATTTTATCTTTATTTTCGATAAATTCTTGTAAAATCTATTACTAATTTATTGTATTCACCATATTAATGCGAAGTGTCTGTCGATAGTGATGGTATTCGAATTTGGACTAAAAAGGAACTGACAGTCAGAGTAACCATAAATATTAAAAATATAGTAGTTTTCTTTATATATATTATATAAAAACAATAAAGTTGAGTGGGCCTATGCTAAATCTGTCGGTGTTGGGCAGGCCCCTTACTTTTGTCTGTTTTCATAATCAGCATGTGGTTTGCATTTTTTTTACCTTACCTAAAAGTTGCTTGTCCATTAGAAATAATGGGCAATAATATGTATATATTATTTAATAACAATATTATCGCTGGATCAACAAATTGTGTAGAAAAATGGGTATGGTTATAGAGTTTTTTTTTTTATGATTATAGGATACTTAGTTAAGATTTACTTTGTTAATTTTTATATTTTAATGGTTGAACATCCATTATCTTACTTCAATATAGGATTTTATAAAACAATTATCCTAGAATTTTTTTTTAAAAAAAACAATTACTTTTATATACATATATGGTACAATAATTAATATATTTTTAAAAACAATTACTTATATATATATATGGTACAATAATTAATATTTTATATTCTCATTTTTCTTTAGTTAAAAATATTATAATTTTATTAATAATTATACGAACATTTTTGTATGTTAATGCGATTTAAATCTGAACGACATAAATTTTAGATTTATAAGAAAAAAGAAGCTTGACTCTATTATCGTTGAAAATAAATGACTTTGATTTTTTTAAAAAAATTAATATGATTTTTCTTTCAAAAAATAAGAATAAAAAAGTTTAAAGTGAAAATAACTTATTTGTTTTTATTTATTTTTATTTCATTTAGTTAATAACTCACAAAAGTATACAAAAAGATATAGAGTGAAGTAATATTAGGAAAGACCTTAATAGGTGAATTTAAGTTTGCATAATTTGTATAGTTTTATCATTTGTATGACCTTGATAGGTATATTTTAAGTTTGCATTATTTTATTATTTATTACTACCATTATTATTTGTGACACGGATGGAAAAATATCCTTTATCTATCATTTTAAAGTCATAAAATATGCTCAAATTAGAGTCATAAAATAAATAGCCAACAAATTAAAATTGAAATTCCCGAGATCTGTTTACACTTGTAATTTTATCTTTTTCATTTTTTAAATATAACCTTTTTATTACATAAAATAATTTTAAAAGGGTTAGTATTTATATCCAAGATTAACTATGAAAGTAAACCACGTAGATTGCAACTAAAATTAGGAAAGATTCAATGTTAATGTTTTAAAGTTGAGATATTAAAAGAGAATGCATTTTTTTTCCAACTTACTTATAAAATGATGACGATGATTGATTTAATTGTTTGTTTTTTTTGTCATCAAGGAAATATTGTTTTGTATTACAAAATATAAGTTGGAAATAAGGAGTGTGGTGGGAAAGTTGAAGTCTCTCAAGACTTTCGTGTATCTAAAAATATTTCAAAATTAAATGTTGGCGACAATTAAGTCTATTATTATTATAAATTCAAAACTCATGTATAACATTCAATTAAGTCCGGTCCATGTATATTGAAGGTCAATTTTGCTAAATCTTTAATTTGAATATTTATTTGGCCAAATGTTAGTATACATACATAATATTGATATGGAATGAACTTTTAGGCAAACATGAATGGGAAAAAATTGCAAAGCATGGTAATCACAAGGACACAAACAAGTAACTATTCATGGCCAGAAGTACTTTCTTCGTCTACATACCTTACTAAAACCTAGCTGTAGGACACCTTCAAACTTGAATTTAGCGTGAATTTTTGCCAGTGTCAAACATGTCTACCACTATCCAAGTTTTTTTAGATAATAATAAAAAAAAAAAAGCATGCCCTAATGACAAATCACACTTATTTTCAACAACATCAATAATTGAAATTAAAACCTATATATATAGCGAAGAATGTGAACCTATTAATACATATATATATATATAGTAAATAACACAAGTAGATAATATTTACAGAATATTCTTCTTCTTCCATCCGATTCCGATAATTCCATATTTTGATCAAAATAATCTAGTACCGCATTGGCCTCGAATATAGAAGTGGCCTTGATTTTTTTTTTTTTTTTTTTTATTCTGTTGATTGGATAAATAATGTAGTGTTGGAGAACGCCACCAATGAATAAACGAATAGAGTAGTTTGAAAACAGTGATTAAAAAGAATGTTGTAGTGAATCATAATTCATTATTATTGACCAATCCCAATTGTAGCTTTGAAACTACACACTATTACCCTTCTTCTTCCACTCAATTTAATGGTCCAACAACTTTGCAACTACACAACATTACCATCTTTCTTCTACTCATTTTGTTATCCCAACAATAACTACAGCAACACTGATTGTTATTAAATAATACATATTATTGCATATTATTTCTGGTGGAGATGCAACTTTTAGGTAAGGATGATTACGAAAACATACAAGTAAAGGGCAGCATAGGAATACTTTATTGGTTAAGATAACTTATGATACCACCATTTTTGAGCCTGAATTTTTGGTGCAAGCACGTTTACCACACCGCAACACTTAAGAAGGCATCTCAACAACAATGATCAACGAGTCAAATTTAAAACCTTTTATTTTTTATGTATAGTTTTGATTGTTCCAACTAACTCTCTAGTTTTCAATTCTAAAAAGTTATATGTAAACAATAATAAAAGTTTGTTTAAATCATACTTTGATTCTTAGAAATGGAATATCATTCTATTTTAGTGTTTATATTTTTAATATATAGTTTGAGATTGTTCGATATGTAGAAGCTTAAGGTCGTGTTGAAAGTGTGAGAGATTTATGCATCTCCACCAACAATGGAGATCATGGGTGTTGACATCGTAAATACTCAGCTTGATGTTTCATTTTCCTTAGCTTAGAGTTTTAGGAATGGGAATCACCAATCTAATTAATTTTCTCAAGCAATTATTTAGAAATGGATATTATTAAAAATTTACGGAAAGATAAAAGATAAAATAAAATGGTTACACAGCCAAACACAAAGCTAAAACAAAATCAAATTCCATACTTAGCCTTTAGTGTAGCAATTCCTATATAAATAAGTAAGACACTAATTTTCTGATTTTATTCCATTTGGGTTGTCTTGATTTTATTCCTTTCATTTTACCTAGTACTCATCAATTATTTTTTTATTACTAACTCTTTTTAAGGATATTTTCAAATATTAGTAAACAACGTCTGTTATGTACGTGAAAATCACATAAAAAATTTTATAATTTTAACTTAATTTTATAAAATCTGAAACAGTTATTTCAATGTTGTCCAAATTCATCATCTTCTTCTCTTATGTCTCTTTGTTTTTCCATGATCCAATGTTGAATTTCATTTGTTTGCCCAATTCAAATTTCATTTCTTAACATCTTGAGCTTACACATGACGTACTTAATCATTTAATTTATATATATCCAAATAAAGTGAAAGATAAAAGGTCGTTAGTTGTGCAATAACATACAACATTATATAATATCAGTTATGTTGTGGAAGATGAAAAAGTACATTATGACCCTAATAACATAGACATTAACTAATATCGGTTAAAGAATCAAAACTTTTTTTTAATAAGGAGATGAAAAGTTAACAAAGTCAAACTTCTATTTTGTTGTAGTGAAAATGACTACAAATATTACATTTATGTAAATGAGAACATTGTCACTAAAGCAAGACCAATAAAAATGTTACAGTGAAAGAGTAAAAACATCTACCAAAATCATATTTCTTTTGAAATTATGAAATTGTAGATGCGAAATCATAAATTTTTTTTTATGATTTTGTAGGTAAAAAAATTAAATGAAAGACTTTAATACTTCTTACTTTACACATTTTATTAATTTTATGTATATACTTATAAATTTCAACAATATTTACATTGATTTAACAAAATCAAAACACTCAATCATTTCATTAATAAAATAGCTTTAATAAAAAAATTAAATGAAGAAAAAAACACGAGCATGATTCTCATAGTTACATTAGGAAAAGATTCTCAATATTTTATGACTTAAACATAAAGAACATATTAGACATATATATATATGCTTACCACGAAGTTGGTGGTTCAAGTTTCTCCAACTTTTGTTGTGTACTAAAAAGAAATCTATAAAAGAAGAAATATACACACAAACTTCTATATATAAAAAGAATAGACAATAAAACGAAAAAAAAAAAAAGAAATAAAATAATTAGAAGAAAATAGAAAAACATGATTTGATTTATTTTCTTATACACGATTCGCATTTTGTTATGACTTGTGGATATGAATGAAAAAAATTAATCCAACGAATAAAGTCACTCATAATAATTTACCAAAATAATCTAAACTTTTTCTTGAACCCTATTTTTTTATTTCTTTTATTTCTGGTATTTTATTTTTAAAATTAATTAAATTATTAATATATGTGAGAGTTTATTTATATTTCAGTAAGATAAACTTTCCTAAATATAACAAATTTCGTGTAACGGTCTATAAATTTAGCCATTTTTTAAATATTCTACATTTGCTCTTCTATCTCTTTTTCTTTTGTTTTTAGATTTGGGTACCCAAATCTATTTCTTTCTATCATCTTCCTTGTTTTTTCTCTCTCTTCTTTAGATAGGTACATGTCTTTCTTTTTTTTTTTTTTTCATTCACTGTATGCATCGTATTAGACATTTAAATTAGGGTAACCAAAACTAAAAAATTGTGTATAAAGAATATTGAAAAAAAAATCATTTATACCAAATTTTGAAAAAAAAAATTCCAAATCTAAACAATTATGTAGCAAAATCTAAATGATCGTGTAACCCAATTAATAACCAAATTAAACGATAAAATTGAAAAAACAAATCTAAACGATCGTGTACCAAACAATAGTCAAATCTAAACGATCGTTTCATTTAATAATTTGTCATATTTACGAAAATTTCCATATTTTTTCTTTTATTTTTGTTCTTTATTAGACTAAGGGTATTTAATAATTTAGTAGCAATATTTTTTTCCATTCTTTTATTTTGTTATATTAACAATTAAAATAAATTTTTGCCATTTATAAACCTTCAAATTTTTAATTTTTCTAGTCTCACTTCTAAAAAGAAACTCAATGTTTCATAAAATTGACCGCATTTACGACCCTTATTTTCATTTAATTTATTTTTCTAAATGAGCATATAAATATAATATTTAAATACAAACATTAATTATTAAATTTTCATTGGAGTGGTTTTTTTCTACAATTCCTTTTCTTTTTTTTTTATTATTATTATATTTAAGAAGTTCCGTTTTTAGTATACCTATAGAATTAACATGCGTGATTCAATGCATAAATGCATTTATATGAAAAGTATTTAAGAAAAAGATATTTATATAGAGATCTCTTCAAAATATTAAATTTATTTTTAAAATATAGCAAAATTTATTCGACTATAAAATTTTTTTGTTATATTTTTTAAATAGTTTTTTTTTTGTCATTCATAACAATTTTCAGCTTTTAATATTAATTATTTATTTAGTTGAAGACATGGACCTTATCTGAGATACCATTTTTTGGGTGAAGACTTTCTTTTTCCAACTTCAAATCCAATACAATTGTAAAGAATAAAAACATGAAAATAGGAATGTATGCAGATCTAAATTTAGCTTTTAACAATAAGACATTAGTTTTTTTTTTTATTTATTTATTTTGTTGAAGACAATAAAGCATTAGTTAATTGAGTGGATTTGTGTTTTAGATAATGTTGTTACCAATAAAAATAACTAAAATAAAAATGTTTAGACTAGAAAAAGAGTTTAGATAGTTAATAACAGAGAATAACTGGTTGGTTGATTCAATTTATCCCTTTACAACAAAATAACAGTACGAAAATGAAATCAAATAAAATGAGATATGAATTTAATTATTTTTTAATCTTAACATTATGCTAAGGTGAGGTTGAAACTAACTCCAAAGAAATATACTCGAATTAATTAGGAAGAAATGATGTTAGAGGAAGTGGAATATCCAAAGAGCATATAATAATAATAATAAAATTAAAAAAAAGAAGAAAAAAAAAAAAAAAAAAAGGTTGGGGAAGATGGAATATTCGTGAAGAAGATTCGTTTAATTCGAGCTTCCTTGGAACGTTGCATTTGGCGTTTGTATCCCCATAAATACCTCATTTCTCCATTTCCATCCGCCATAGCCAAAACTGTTGAAGCTCATTGCAAAGGCCTTGTGCCTATACCACACACTCATTTTCTCCTTCTCCGCCGCCGAAAATGGCTCTTAAGGCCGTCCATGTTTCCGACGTTCCTCACCTCGATCAGGTGCCGGACAATGCTTCTCTGGCCCTTTACTCAAATCGATTCTCTAAAGGTATTTTTCTTCTACTTTCTTTCTTTCTTTCTTTCTTTCTTTCTTTCTTTCTTGTTTTTGTTGTGCTCTTGTTGTTGATCCAGTCAGATTTTCTTTCTGGTAGGTGTGGAATTTGGATGGAAAGCTTTTAGAGCCTCGAAATTCTTGGTGATTGGGCATAGAGGGAGCGGAATGAATGCGTTGCAATCTTCGGATAGAAGAATGAGAGCCATTAAAGAGAATTCCATCTTATCGTTTAATGCCGCCGCTAAATTCCCTATTGATTTCGTTGAATTCGATGTCCAGGTTGGGTTTTGATCTTACTTCTTGGTTGTGTTGTGTTCATCGTGATTTGACCGCCGCGTTTCTTTCCGGTGACAATTTCCGTTAGTTGCTATCAATCTGTGCGCTACGTGTTTGCCGCTAGTTTTCTGGTTTTGTCTTTATGCGGCGCGATTCCGCCGGGTTGGACTTACAATTGCCTTTTTGGGACTTTTGTGTGGGGGCATAATTAACCGATTTTCTCTTTCTTCTCTTCTTTCTCTTTTTTCCCCTTCATATTCTCATCCTTGTTCTTCCGTTGAAATGTCGACTCTATGCTATTGGATTCCTCTTAGTTCTGTCTTTCCATATGCAAATTACGATGGACTTCTGATTATATGCTTGTTTTTCTTTCGCTTTTGATTTATAATAAGGAGAAGATGATTGAGATTAAAGAATTGTGGTTTTTTTTTTTTTTTTGTAGGTGACAAAGGACAATTGCCCTGTTATATTTCACGACGACGTTATTCTCTCTGTAGACAAAGTAATTAAGCTCATCTTTTATCCATTTTCTTCAATCTTTGCCTCTAGTTTACACCATCAGATTTTCTATTTTTGCTAAAACTTGTATGTTTGGTTGTGATCTTGAATTTCAGGGCACTGTTTTTGAGAAAAGAATCACAGAGTTAACCCTTTCAGAATTCCTTTATTACGGTCCCCAACAAGATCCTCAGCAGGAGGGAAATTGTTTGCTTAGAAAAACTAAAGATGGGAAAATTGTGAATTGGAATGTTGAAACAGATGATAGACTTTGCACTTTAGAAGAAGCTTTTCAGAAAGTTGAATCTTCTATAGGGTTCAACATTGAGTTAAAGTTTGATGATCACATAGTCTATGATCATGGTTATCTTACTTGTGTTCTTCAAACTATATTACAGGTGGGGGGAATCTCTCCTTTAACTTTATATGTCCCTGTTATCTTATTTCTCATTGAAATTTAGCTTTGGTTAATTTTGTTTGATGAATCCATTACAGGTGGTCTTTGAGAATGCCAAAGAGAGACCAATCATCTTCTCCACTTTCCAACCAGATGCAGCATTGCTTGTCCGAAAGTTACAAGCGACATATCCGGTAAGCGCTTTGAGTAAGAAAGGCTTTCTTTGATTTTCTGTTTGAGATGCTTAATTACATGGTTTTCCATTTGACCCAAATCTAGTAATTTGTAGGAAGATTCAAATAAATCACATATTATATGATATATAATCTAATAAATGGGGGTGGTATTTGATGAAGGTATTCTTCTTGACAAATGGGGGAACCGAATTGTATGATGATGTGAGGAGAAATTCTTTAGAGGAAGCTCTGAAAGTTTGCTTGGAAGGTGGATTACAGGGAATAGTATCGGAAGTGAAAGGAATATTTAGAAATCCAGGGACTGTTAAGAAGATTAGAGACTCAGAACTATCCCTCTTAACCTACGGACGATTGAAGTAAGTATTATGAACTGTTGTGATGTTTGACGATTTGAATCAATATAGCCATTTCAATTCCATTCATAATTCATAATGGTCGGTTTTATAAATGCAGTAATGTGGCAGAAGCTGTTTACATGCAACATTTGATGGGAGTAGAGGGAGTGATAGTTGATCTTGTGGAAGAAATCACAGAAGCAATGGCGGAAATGATGATAAAGCCAAAGGAAGAAGAGGAAGGGAAGAAGGAGGAGGAAGAAGGAAATGAGGGAGAAGGGAAGGTTCAAGTTCAAATGGATAGAAAACCAAAGTTCTCGGAGAGGGAGCTTTCATTCCTTTTGAAGCTCATCCCTGAACTCATAGAGCTCTAACATATAACTAACAATAATATTCATATTTTCTTAGTTGGCCAAGTGATTTTTCTTTTTTTAGGTAAATTGGGCTTGTTCAGGCATATTATTAACGTTGTATATAAAATCAAAATCTCTCCTCTGCCCATTCAAGATGGTCAGGCCAGAAATATAATGACAATCTCAGAAATCTTTGACTATCTCAGAAAATTTATGAAAAAAAGATTTGACAAGTTGTCGATCTCTCTCTCTCACACACATAAATTTAATTTAGAGTACTATGCATTATATTTAAAAATATATTGATGACTTATTTCAAAAAGAAATCAATTGAAGTTAAAAGGGTTCAAATACACCTCTACCTGGGTTAAACTAAAATAACGATCCCGACCTTTTTCCCAAACCACCTCTTTTTTTTCTTCTTTTTAAAGAAAAGCTTAGTAACTTGGGGCTTTTCTTCTTTTTTTTTATATTAGTAACTTAGGGCTTTTTTCTTCTTTGATGCGATGTGGTTCGATCTCTAGAATTTGATCTTCTGATTCTCTCTCGGCTGAATGCTTACGCTTGATTTGAGGAAGCGAAGCATGTGATGTTCTTGAAGTTGAAGTCTTGGAAGAAAGCTTGTATCTTCGAAGAAGTTTCAATCTTCGAGGTGTTTTTGAAGTTGAAGACTTGGAAGAAAGCTTGGATCTTCAAAGGAGCTTCAATCTTCGAAGGTGTTTTTGAAATTGGAGTCTTGGAAGAAAGTTTGTATCTTCAAAGAAGCTTTAGGGTGTTATTGAAATTGGAGTCTTGGAAGAAAGTTTGTATCTTCAAATAGCTTCAATCTTGGAGGCTTTTATGAACTTGAGCTTGTTTTGGTCCATGGACTCAATCACATGGATTTGGGTCATATTTTATTTTAGGCTAAATTAAGCTTATTTTTGGGTTCAATTGAAATTTTTTGGCCTCAATTGAATTTTAGCCTAACTAAATAATATTTAATTGAACCAAAATAATTAATTTGAGACAATTGTCATAATAAAGACACATGACATCATTAGGATTGTCCAATTTATCTTTAAAATTTAATTTGGGACACATGTCTACTTTTAGTTAATCCCAAATATAATTATTTTAGTAAATGATGTGACAATTTGTGATTGGTTCCAAAATTTCTTATTCAACAATAACCAAATATCACAATATTTATAGTTGAGTAACAAAATCAAAAACCCACAAAACCACTCGAATTTTTTCATGAATTCTAGATTTTTTCTTATATTGATGACGATTCGTAACTTTTTTTTCTTCTCTTTTTTGCGATTAATTCATTTTCTCTTCTAAATTTCTTCGGCTCCTCTTCTATATTTGATCTTCTTTTATTTTTATTCTTCTTTTCCTTTCTTTCTTTCTTCATCTTCTCTTTGTTTTTTACAACCCATCTTCCATACTATCAAGATCGTTTATCACTTTGATATGATATAAACGATCGCTTACCTAGTCAATACAATTGTTCAAATTTGAAACATTTTTTTCTCATCGCTAAAAAGAACTACAGCATCTGCACGATTGTGTACCATGATCATTTAAAAGAAAAATTACACGAAACATTTTTTTCATCGTTAAGGAGAACTACACAATCATGTACAATTAGTTTATGGGCCATTACACAGCAACGCAAGTAGAATCAAGAGGATGTTTGTGAGAATGCACACTGTTGACTTGTTAGTTATTTTATGTGTCAGCTAGACTAGCAAGTATAACTAACTACTTATCAACCCTTCCAATTTCTCCTTCTCAGTTGTTTTTCTTTTTCTTCTTTTTTTCTTTTTTAAAACAAGAGGTTACATTATTACAAACTAATTTTAAATAAATATATTTCACAAATGATAATTGTAATATGCAATTTTTTTAGGTTATTTAGTTTAAGTTTTAGCTTTAGGTTTTTCTTTGGGATAAAATATACTAGTAATTACAATATAAATATTACCCCTAAGTATGTCACATTTTAATAATAAAAATAGCAAAATAATTTATGATAATAAGATCCATATCACAATATTTTCTAAATTGCAAAAGTAGCAAATTTAAAAGCGGATAGATCTTTGATAGCCCTCTGATAGTCGTCTGATATATCTAATTATCATATTTGCAATATGCAAAAAAGTTATGCTATCAGTTGTTTTTTTCTAATTTTTTTTGTCATATGATGCAATTTTTCTAATAAATATTAGGGGTTTTAACTACTATAACCTAAATAAGGATGACGTGTTATAAGCTGGACCTAATGTTGCCAAATTTTTCATAAATGTTATAATGTGCTTCAATTTTACATAAATATAGAGCGCATAAGACCAAACTACTCATTTTTATTATTAATAATATATTAAAAAATAAAAAAATGAAATAAGAAAGTGGACCATTGCATGTGATCAACATTGCATTTATTAGATATCCTATGCAAATATGGTATATGACTAATTCTATTATGAGAATATTACAATCAAAATTATCCTTTAGTTATTTTTCTTATAGTGATTTTGTTCAAAACTTCTTCCCTCCATCTGATGTCTCTCTCACTTTCCGATTTCTCTGCGTCCATTCTTTCTTATTTTGTTTATATCCTTCGATTTTTTCTGGTTAGTGCATATTCGTTTCATATTCTTGATTATGTGTATGAAATTGTGAAATATAGTATACCGGTGAAAGTTTCCGGTAAATTTTTCATATAAAGAAAATTTACAGTGAATGGAGTATATATGCCACGTAATTTACAGTATATACCCTCATTTACGGTCAATCAAATATATATACCACATAATTTTCTTTTGTTTTGCATTGTTTTTCATATATTCCATGTAATTTAATAATTTTTTTATATATACTTATTATATTTCATCAAAGTTGTATTAATTTTCATATATTGGAAGTTTTATTTGTAAAATCTTACCATGATTGAAACTGTTTTCGATTTAAATAGGTCATTATATATTCATGTATATTTAACATAATATTAGGTAACAATGTATCTGTGCATACCTGACAAGAAATAATACAAATATATGAATAATTGCTTACGTGTTATTGCAAATATGCATGAGTATATAATGATTATATAATAACAATATTTGAAATATGCATTGGTATATAATAAATATGTGTCGGTGCTTATATATTCTTATAAAAATTAAAGTGTACATAATGAGCACAACAAAGAATCATTTTAATAATGCAATCGTATATACTAAGAAACGGATAAGAAGTTCATTATATACTGTATACTATACTTAAAAAGAAGTTTATCAACCACATATTAGTATTTAAATAAGAAAGGAAAAAATGTTATTATATATTGTATACTATATTTCACAATTCAAGAAAGAAAATCAATAACATGAAACTATTAGTTGAAGAAGATGACCGGAAAGTTCATAGTGATTTTTTTTATCGGAAACTTGAACGAATAAAATAATATGATATATGCACTTATCGGATAAGTAGATAGAAAAAGAGTGAAGGCATCAGACATGAGATGACTGGAAAAATAAATATTGATTGGAATTTGAATCAAATCAAACGAAATCGAGTGAAAAACCGTAGACGGAATGATGAAAGAACCTGAAAATAGTAAACCGTAGATAGAAAACCTTTGTTCTATCTGCAATTAAGACAAAAACGTTACTTTTGTTGAAAATATTCAATATATTATTACCAAATTTGACTAAAATATATACCATAGTTAATTTGCATAAAATGTAATAAAAATAAGATTAAATTATTATATATTTAATTTATTAGCTAAGTTTTAAGATGGAAAATTTATATAAATATAACAAACTACTAAAATATTTATAGCCCGTATAACAAAGCCTACGAAATTAGCCATATTTTAAATATTCTAGGTTTGTTCTTCCGTCTTTCTTTTTATTTTCTTGCAATTTATTTCAATTTTCTTCCTTTTTTTTCGTTGCGATTTCTTTCATCATCTTTTTTCTTTTCTTCTTATTTTTTTTACATCGTTTATATTTGACTAACCAAATGTGATTTCTTTCTATTGTCTTTCTTTTTCTTTTTCTTTTTTTATTTGCTGCGATTTTTTTCCTCTTTCTTCTCTTCCTCCTCAGCTTTTTTACGTCGTTTAGATTAGAGTAACTAAATTTAAATGATCGTGAATAAAGAATCTTGAAAAAAATCGTTCAGATTGGAATAACCAAATCTAAACGATCGTGTAAAAAAATAAACAATCGAGTAGACAAATTTAAACGATTGTGTACCAAAAAAATTAAAAAAAAATCGTTTAGCCAAATCTAAACAATCGTATACCAAAGAATCTTGAAAAAATAAACGATCCTGTACCAAAAGAATCTTGAAAAAATTCGTTTAACAAATCTAAACGATCGTGTACCAAACCTTGAAAATCATTTAGATTTGGGGTAACCAAATCTAAATGATCAAGTCGAGTCGAATCTAAACGAACAAATCTAAACGATCATGTAACCAAAGTAAATGATTGTGTAAAAAAATTAAATGATAGAATTGAAAAAATATATCGTTTAGATTTGACTATCCAAATCTAAATGACAAAATCTAAACGATCGTGTACTAAAATAATAGCCAAATCTAAATGGTCGTGTACCAAATATGTTAAGTGCGTGACAACGCGGTTGACGGGTATTTTTTATATTTTTCATTGTGGGCTTATGAGCTTTTTCCATTTTCGAAATTGTTTTATATATTGTAAATATTTTACCGTTTTATTATATTTTTGTAAAGATTCATTTTAAGATTCGTAATAAATGTAATATAAGTAATCACGGTATACATTATTATATAATTTTAAAAGTATATATTATTTATAATTAATGTTAGAGATAAAAATGATCACTAAAAATCTCGAATCTTAATTTAGAAAAGTAATGAAATTTTGAAAAATTAGTCTAAACTGAGGTGTAGTTAGCGTGTAGTATAGATAAACCTTGGAAAGCCCGTTACTTAGTTGAGATGGCCCATAGTTTTCAAGTTGCTTATTTTCGCTGCCCAAGCTTTTAAAAAGGAAACGACAGTAGAGACCGCAAAATAGAAAGTTGGATTTCAAAATTGGTAAAGATAACAGTTAAAATTAAATAAATACAATGGAAAAATAATTTCTAGATTTGGATTACAAGTTTTCAGTTGACCAAAATAGCACTTGTCAAATTCCAATAACTAAGACCCCTTTCTGTACCAATTTGTTTGTTGTTTTTTTACTGTGATTTATCTTTCTTTTAAGTACAATAATGAAATTCTCAGTCAATTTTTAAAAGAAAAAAACAAACTTTAAAAGTTACTTTTTTTAATTCTTCAAAATTTGACTTGATTTGGTTTAAAATCGATGCAAAATTAGAAGAAATTTGGAGATGAAGCAGTGTATTTTAAGGCAGAGCATTAGTTAAAGACTGTAGCCCATTAAAAAAGCTCATAAGCCCAAATCAGTTGTGTTGTTACTGTTATATTTTGTTTCAAGGTTGTTTTACTATTAAATGCACAGTCCTTCAATCACAACAATTAATTAATGAAATCTCTTCCTCTCTGTGATTCCATTCTTATTTGTACTGGATTTCATTTGATGGTATTAGAGCCTCATCTTAATAGCAATGGCATCATCTAGTTCAACCACAAGTGAACGAAAGTTCCTCTACTATGAACAAGAACAATGGTCTAATAGTAACCCCTGGGCATCATCTCTCGGTAATCAAGTTGACTGATTGCAATTATCTTATATGGAAATTGCAAATCCTTGATACGCTGTATGGACATTCCTTGGAAGAACATATTTTAAGTGATACTCAACCAGAGAGATAAATCACAAATAATCTGACTGCCAAAAAAATTGCAAAAACTACAAAAAGAAACTCAAGAAGAAATACAGAGAGACTAGGGGGAGCTTGTAGATAATTCAGAATACCTTTCTTGGATGAGGCAAGATCGTCTTCTTTTGTTCTTGGCTGATGGGTTCGATGAACGAGGATATCGTTAATTACATAGATGGTAGGATACTGCAAAAATAATAAAAATTGAAAATTCAACCACAAAGTATAAAGAAAGGAGGCCAATCCATTAAAGAATACACCGTCAAAGTAAAGAATCTTGTTGTTGCCCTAAATGAATTTGGGTGTTTAAATTCTTTGCAAGAACATATTGTATATATTCTTTCGAGCTTAGATGTCGAGTATGATTCGATTTTAACTGCTGTTTCTACCAAATAAAAAACAAAACCATTACTAGAGATTATATCATTGTTAATAAGTCATCAAAGCCGATTAGAAAGAAACTCATAAGTGAATGTGGATAAAACTCAACCTACAACGAATCTTGTTTCAGGAAATATCGACAAGAAACAAAATGTTCCTAATATTAGTCAAAGAAATCAAGGACAACATCAATAGAACAATCAATGGCAAAAAAGTGGACACAGAGGAGGATGAAACAATAGTAACACTACTACAAAATCTATTTTACTTGACACTAGCTACTTTTATATACTTGATGTTTTTTCTATCGACTATTTCAAAGAAAAAATGTCAAATATTGACTATTTTTTTTAAAAAAAAAACGTCAAGTATAGCTCCAAAAAGCAGAATTTTTATGGAAATTTTTGAACTATTTTACGTTGGCTTTTACTTAGACGTTTTTTCCGAGTCAAGTATAAAAGAGAGTTTACTTGACGTTGTATTCGTGTCAAGTATAGTGTGAAGAAAAATAAAAATGTCGAATTATTTTACGTTAGCTTTACTTGACGCTTCTCTTTGCATCAAGTATAGTAAAGATTGTACTTGACGGTTTATAGGAGAGGAAGGTGGACTTAGTAGTTTTCTTACTCCAAGAGGGAGCATAAGACAAGTGGGCATTAGAAGAAAGTAGACGAGGCAAGGTCAGTTGGGAAGAGTTAAAGGTGTGGCGTTTAATGAGAAGTATTTCTAAGAAACGTACAAGGAGGAGAGTCAAGATGAATTTATGCACCTAGCTTAGCAAGGCAAGTTGACGGTTGCAGAATATGAGAAGAAGTTCATAAAGTTGGCCAAGAACGCATTGATGATATTGGCAATTGAGAAAGATCGGTGTAGATGTTTTAAGTATGGTTTAAGGCATGAGATACGAACACCAATCACAACTTTAGCCACACGGTGTAGTTATGTCGAGTTAGTTAAAGTAGTATTACGCATCAAGAAGAGAGTTTAAAAGGAAAAGGGACGATGACATCCATGTTTAGCGGAGAAGATGAAAAGAAGAATGTGGAGAAAAAAGAGTTTAGCAAGAGAGCTAAGTTAAGTGTTACCCAAGGATTGCGTTGGAGTAGCGATCAGAAGCCATGGTGCTTGGAATGCGGTAAGAGGCATGTGACATCTTGTAGACGAAGTGCTATAACTTGTTGTAAATTCTAGAAGATAGGACATTAATAAAGGGAGTGCAAAAAGAAGTCCAAGTTAGGTGAGGAACAGACGAAAATAGGAGCGGTGTCTTACTCAGTTCAGCAACCTACATAAAGTGGACCAGGTTAGAAAAAAGCATGAGAATAGTGGAGATAGAATTTTGAGGATGAATTCTTAAAAGGAGGGAAGAAATGTAAAGCCCATGTCCTAGAGTAGAGAGGTTATAAAGAAGGAAGTTGTAAAAATTACTGAAGTATAAGTAAGCTTTCTAAGGTAAAGAAAGTAAAAATGACTAAGTATAAGAATGACGTAATCTGAGGAAAGAGCAAGCATTCTAGCAAGGCGACACGAGGAAGGAAAATACGTGAGGTAAAGCTAAATGATGTGTTAAGTTAACACAAGAAGAAGAGTTTAAATAAGCATTATGAGCTAGGCAAGGAAATCATAATTTCCTCATCATTTAAGGGTGTTTGGTTTAATTTTTCAAGGTATAATCCTAAAAAGAAAATCATTTTAAAAAAAAAGTTAAGAGTGTTTGCCAACCAGCAAAGTAGCTTTTAAATAAACAAGTTTATAAAATTAAGTTGATTTGACATAATCATTTAAATGGAACCATGGAGTGACAATTCTATGATCTGAAATCTATGTGACAATGATTATATACATTCACGTGCAAATACACTAGTGTATACATGTCATACGTGCACGCTATATACCTGATTTTGAATCCATTCAGGAAACACCTATTGATGTCTTTTGTACAAATTAGTAGCATTTTGAGTCTACCAACATATTAACCTCAAATGTCTCCTGATGGGGATGATTATGAGTTTAATTTTTGTAACAACAATGTATAACAAATATTGCATAACTATACCTAAGAAATACGAAGATAAGAAATGCTTATTGCAATACTCCACTATTTCGTCTACATTGTTGAGGATGTACTAATGGAAGAGGCATTTCTCTTCTTATGATAGAGTACGAAGACTTGACTCACTTAATGGTCGTCTTTTCTGCTTGAAAATTTCAAACCACTAATCATCTCGTCCTCTGGAATGGTATCATCATTTCGCTCATCTTTAGTTAATCGAGTCTCAATACCACGTAGGTAACGCTAACAAGAGGTGCTCGATTCATTCATCATATATGCTTTTACAATAGACCCCTCAGGATGTGCTTCGTTCTGAACATACTGTTACGAAGTGCGTAGACTTCTTTCAATGGGATACATCCAACTGTAAGAAATCGGACCAGTAACCTTGGTTTTAGATGGTAAGTGATTGACAAGGTGTATCGTAATGCTAAAGAAGGCAGGAGAAATATTCTTTCCAACTTACAAAGTATGATTATGATATCTGCTTGCAATCTGTCCAACTCACTCTTATAGTTCTGGCTCACAAATCATGGAAAAAACTACATAGTTCGATAATAGCAGTGTACAAGATTTTCAATAAGAATGCTCGAATATCAATAAGTAGCAGTTGATGTAATAAAACACGACAATCGTGCATTTTGAGACCTGATGTTTTCCCCTTTCTTTCATTCACACATCGTGATATATTAGAAACAAATTGATCGGAAAAGTTAACTGATATCAAGAACTTGAAAAACTCAACTCGCTTGCTGCTAGTTAACATGTAGCTCACGTGTGGCTTGACCAATCGATTGCCAACTTCTATAAGGTGTAAATCATTTCTTATCTCAGATCTTGTAGGTCCAACCAAGCATTCGTGATATCTTTGGTTTTCCTTTCAATACTCAACAAGGTACCAACCAAATAGTCACAAACATTGTTCTCAATATGCATTACGTCAAGTTTATGACGTAACAGTAGTCTCGACCAGTAAGGAAATTCGAAAAAGAATACTTCTCTTTGTCCAGTTACGAGATCTATTTCTTTTCTTATCCTTTACTGAAGGATGTTTACTCATAACTAGAATCTTCAACTGATCTAGCTATTCTAAGATTTCATGTTCATTCATCACCACTAGACGAGCCCTATGCTCTACTTTTCTATTGTGTAGCCTACTTCTACGCAACATGTGGTTCTCTGGAAAATAGCGTTGATGTCACATTAAGGATATTCTACCTTGTATCCCGAACAACGATCTATCATCCACGTATATGGGACATGCTCAATACCTCTTGTACTCTACCCTAATAGGTCACCATACGTCGAAAAGTCATTAATCGTCCACAACAAGGCTACATGTAGTTGAAAGAACTGACCTGTAAGAAAGTCATATATACGCCTCTGAAATTTCAAAACTATTTTAGTTTCTCAATCAATGGTTAGAGATACACATCAATTTTCCTACTAGGAGATCTAGGACCGGGTATAAGCAATGACATGAAATTTTTTTTCTCTTTCATGCATTTTCATGGTGGAAAATTGTAAGAAAGTAACATAACAAGCCACATACTATTCGAGATACTCATATGACCAAATGGATTAAACTCATCTAAAGCTAAACTTACTCCTTGAATAAACAATCTCCCAAACTTTTCACTAAAACTAACTTCAAACTACAGAGTCTACCATAACTGTAAGATAGCCTCCACAACCTAATTAACCACAAACAAATTCAACCTTCGCATACTACCCACCCCTTCCAACAACGCTACTTTACAAGCTACCCTAGCTACTACCACATCTTTAAAACCTTAGAAATACAAACAAATTCAAAACAAAAATAGCTACCATAACTGTAGAATAGTCGTCCCAAATCAACAACAAAGTTATTCAAAATTAAACTACTAAGAAATAAACAACTAAAATTGAACTAAAGGCTACCATAACTGCCGGATAGCTAAAACGAATCTTAACACAAATTACAAAATTTTTAAAACAGTAATAACCCTTCCCCCCCTAAAATCATCCTCAACTCCTCCCCTCTAATTCTCAACACATCCTCTTCAAATATTCAATTAAACCCACCCCACCCCCTTGAAAAGTTCAATTCATCAATCCCCCTTCAAAATTCCAATTGACCCCCTCTCCAAAGAAAAAAAAAATCCAATTCAACCCCCCTTCAAAATTCCAATTCAACCCCTCTAATTCTCAACCCATTCCATTTCATTCAATTAATTCTAAACCCCATTCCCCTTCAAATTTTCAAAATTTCAAATTTTTAACTCAAAATTTAAATTCTCCAACCCAATTTCTCATATGACTCCACTTCAAATTTTCAACCCACACTCCAAAACTAATTCAATATTCAATCTGAAACTAACTTTAAAAAAAAAAAAACTATAAACTAACTAACCTAAACTAACTTCAAAAGTAACAAGAAATGATTTGAAACTTACCAAGAATGCAAGAATTGAGGCGCAGCGACAAGGGAGATGACAGAGAGGGCAAGGCACGACGTGGACGACAAATTGTTTCTTCTCTTCTTCTTCTTCTCCTCTCCTTGTCTTCGTTTTTCAGTTCTGTCTTTAACATAACTGAAATGAAATATATAGGGGAACTCCCAACGCACCACAAAGATGTCGGGAGGTCCTACCTGTTTCCGACGCCATTAGTGATTCTTCGGGAATAGTTTGAAACATTTTCGACGAATCACAAATGGTGTCGAAAACATGTATAACCATTCTTGATGTCATGCATGGGGTGTTGGATATCTTGCTCTGACATAACTAATGCTCAAGTTTTTTCCGACGCCCCATGCAAGCCGTCGAGAACTATCTTAGCTATTTCTGACGTTGGACGAGAACTATTGGGAACATGTGTCTCCATTCTCGATGCTATGCATGAGACATCGAGAAACGTTGTATATTTGTTTTAATTCAAAACTATTTCCGACACCTTAGACCTATACCAAAATTAATTGTACAACAAATAAAATAAGAGATCCCACCTTTTATTTCAATTTTCATACTTCAATAGTTTATTGAATATAACTATTCTTTCTTTTACTAAAAAAGCCAAAAGAATTATAAAGTGCATTGATAACAAAATTGAATTGATTGAACATTTTGTAACTGGGGGTTCTTCGATAAATCTCTTTTTGTTGTTTTTTGTTTTCTATTCTTGTTTTTTATTTTTAAGAAGTAGATCTATTTAATAACTGTTTTTGTTTCTTATTTCTAAAATTTGAGGAACATTCTAAAAAATAGACTAAAATTAAGAAACAACAAAACAATAGTTTCTCCTGTTTCTCTGTTTCTCTATTTCTATTCTATCATTTCCATAAATAATCGATATGTGTTTTTGGTGTATTGGTATTAGGCATCCATGAAACAATTTTTTTTTCTTTTTCTTTATTAATTTTTTTTACAAAATTCTCCAATATTTAAATTTTATATTTTATTTTTGACTTTAAATTTTTTTATATTTAAATTTTTAATACGTACGATAATTCTTCGGATTTTTTAAAAATAGAAAAATTTGCAAACTACTTACGTTTTATAGAACAAAACTATTAAAAGACAAAATTCATTTCACTTGATTTTTCTATGAAGTGTAAATATTTTTGTCAAATGTTCTATTTTTGACCATTTTCTACACTTTTTTTTCCTTTTACATTTCAAAATTCAACGCCCAAGATGGACGCTTTTATTTTTTTCTTTTATATTTGTTTCCATATTTTATAATATTTTTATTAATTTTTCTATTATCAAGATAATTCTGCTGCATCTATATTTTATTTTAATTTTGGATTTAAAATTATATAATATTTAGATTTATATCTTATTTTAACGGGAATTTTTTTTCAAAGAGAGAAAAACAAGAAAATTGTCAAAAATAGAATATTTGACAAAAATATTTACACTTTATAGAAAAATCAAGTGTAATAAGTTTTGTCTTTTAATGGCTTTGTTTCTATAAAATGTAAATAACTTGTCAATTTTTTGCTATTTTTCAAAAAGACCCGAAAAAATAAATTATTCAAACTCGATGGAAAAAATTACGAAAAGTTAAAATTCATTACACTTGATTTTATATTGAAGTGTAAATATTTTGTCAATTTTTCTATTTTTGAAATTTTCTCTATTTTAATTTTGACTATGTATATTAATTTTTTGGGTTTTTTTTTGTAAAATATAACAAACCGATAAAACATTTACAATGTATAGAATAATTCTAAAAATGGAAAAAAGCCACGGGCTCACAATGAAAAATTTAAAAAATGTCCCAATCAACACGCGATTAATCGGCCACATGCGCACACGAGTAATTTTCTTCTAAACGATCATGTATTATAGTCTAAACGAATAATCTACTATTATTTAGTTCATGATATACGATCGTGTAGTTATTTTCTAACGATGGAGAAAAAAAGGCTTCAAATTTAAATGATTGTGTACGGGGAAGGTGTTAGCACCCCATAACACCCATTTTAGAAAATGATGGCTAAATTTAATGTCTTGAATAATTTTTTTTAAAAGAACCATGTCTTGTTTCATTGCTCACCACTCCAATATTTGGAGCCATGATCCCATAAAATAAGTGGGATACACCCATTAATTAGACTATATTGGGGAAAAATTCCTCACCTTAAGAGAATGAGAAATTGTTACAATTTCTCAAATTCTATCATAGGCTAGTCTTCAAATATTTTTTTTTTAAAAACATTGATTAAATATATTTTCTCTTGGGATCAAATCTCGGACTCCCTAGGATATTGATCCCTCACCTCAAGAATCTAGAAATAACGGACTCCCAGAAATTTCTAGATTCCATCGTAGGATTTTTTTATCGAAATCGGTGTGGTTATTATAAAAAAATGTAGATTAGGAAACCTTATGAAATATCTATTTAATTTTGAGTTTTAAAATAAATAATTTTAAAGCAACAAAAAAAAAAAATTCTAAATGGTTTAAAGAGAAACAATTTAAAAAAAGATTTCAAAATTAAATACAATTATGGTTAAAAGCATTTTAAAATTTTCAAGAAATTTTTAATGAAAGTCAAATAGAAATAACAAATATACCACACAATAAATTAGACAAATAATTTAGGATATCAATGTATGCATATACTAAATATAACAATAATAATAAAAAATAGTTAATAGAAAAGGAAAAGAAAAGATACATGATAACGATAAAGAAAATAAGAGAAAAAAAATGAAGAAAAGAACTAAATGAAATAATAAACAAATGGATATGTAAAAAAGAAATTAAATAAATAAGTGAAGAAAAGAGGACATAGGGATGATAGTAAGTTAAAAAAAAATTATGAAAGGAAATAATAATAATGATATAATAATAAAAATAACAATTTTTTTTTAAAAAAATCATAAATATAGAAGAATAAATAAATAAACAAAAGTTATACATATATAAAATTAAAAAGAAAATAAACAAAAGGTTAAAAAGAATATATATATATGTATATAATAATAATAATAATAATAGTAATAATAATAATAATAACAACAACAACAACAACAAGAATAATAATAATAATAAAAATAATAATAGAAGAATTTTTTGTTTATAACTTTTTCTTTTTCTCTATCGTTTTAGAGAGAAGAAAAATGTTAAAAGATTTTTTTTTAGCATGATGATAAAAAGGTAGTAAAATGAAAAAAAGAAATTTTCCTTATACATTTGTTTCTTTCTCTCCATGTTTAAAAAGAGAAGAACAAAATAAGGATTCAATCCCGAAGAAAATTACTTGTTGTATGAGGCGCGCATCATTGGGAGTAAACCCTACCTAGTGCAACCTCCAACTAAGTTTTTCCTTCCTTATGGGATTAGAATTAGGGTAAAAAAAAGACGATATGAAGATAAAAATAAAAAAAAAATAAAGCGAAAAAGCTAATGACCCACCTTTTTGTAGAGCAATACGTTTCTTCAAATTATCTCTAAACACTTTTTTTTTTTTGTAGAGATTCTCTTTAAAACATTTTTTCCGTAGAGATTCTCGCTAAAACAATTTCTTCTCCCCTTTTTTCCAAATGACAAAGGATCCTATTTATAGACCCGGGGTGTGCCACAAATTAGGAAATTTAATAAGTATAAAATAAAATTAGATATTATGTAATTTTATTAATTTTCTTTTTTCTAAAATAGTAAAAATATGATATTGAAAGATTTTGTCCAAAATAAATTTTTTGCTTTTTTTCCTAAAGTGATAAAGATAAATCAAATATGGTATTAAAAGAATTTTGTATAAAATAAATTATTTTGCTTTTCCTAATATGATAAATCAAAAGAGATTTTGTATAAATAAATTAATTTGCTTTTTTCCTAAAGTGATAAGTTAAAAATGATTTGAATTTTTTTAAAATAATAGATATTCTCATTAATGACTTTATTTTCCATTTTAATAAAAAGATTAAAAAAACATAAGATTTTATATTATTACAAAAAGATTTTACCTTTTTCTTTTTTTAACAACATAAATGAATAAAATATCTTAACCATTGCTACAATTAATATTTTAAAGAATAATAAAAAAATGTAGGATAAAATTAGGTGGCTACAGCATGCCCCCCTTCGTGCATCCTTATAGAATTAGAAGGTGGACGAAGGTGTAGCCACTAACTCATCAAACTAAGATATTTTAAATAAATTAACGACGTCAGGGGCCATGGATAAAACAAGCGCCTCATGAAAAAAGAATGAATAAGCTGGAGGCCAGGGATAAACCAAACGCCATCCAGCAACATGGTGTCAAGGGTCAGGGATAAAACAAACGCCTCATGACAAAAGAATAAACAACTTGGAGGCCAGAGATAAACACAAGCGTCATCTCAGTAATATGGTGTCAAGGGCCAGGGATAAAACAAGCGTCTCATGACAAATGAATAAATAAACTGAAGGCCAGAGATAAAACAAGCGCCATCTCAATAACATGGTGTCAAGGGTCAGGGATAAAACAAGCGCCTCATGACAAAAGAATGAATAAGCGGGAGGCAAGGGATAAAACAAGCGCCATCTCAGCAACACGGAGTCAAGGGCCAGGGATAAAACAAGTGCCTCATGACAAAAGAACAAATAAGCTGGAGGCCAGGGATAAAACAAGCGCCCTCGCAGCGACATGGTGCCAAGGGCCAGGGATAAAACAAGCATCTCATGAGAAACGAAATAAATAAGTTGGAGGCCAAAGATAAAACAAGCGCCATCGGCGCAACATGGTGTCAAGGGTCAGGGATAAAACAAGAGCCTCATGACAAAAGAATAAATAAGCTGGAGGCCAGGGATAAAACAAGCGTCATCGTAGCGACATGGTGTCAAAGGCTAGGGATAAAACAAGCGCCTCATGACAAAAGAATAAATAAGCTGGAGGCCAGGGATAAAACAAGCGCCATCGCAGCGACATGGTGCCAAGGGCCAGGGATAAAACAAGCGCCTCATGACAAACGAAATAAATAAGTTGGAGGCCAGAGATAAAACAAGCGCCATCGCAGCAACATGGTGTCAAGGGCCAGGGATAAAACAAGTGCCTCATGACAAAAGAATAAATAAGCTGGAGGCCAGGGATAAAACAAGCGCCATTGCAGCAACATGGTGCCAAGGGCCAGGGATAAAACAAGCGCCTCATGACAAAAGAATGAATAATCAAGCTAGAGGTCATATATTAAATTATCATATCAATAATGTATACCATGCCACCTATGGAAATGCAGACAATGTGAAAAGCCATGTATGCATGAACATGTTAATTAGGTATAAAAAAATTGAATCATTGTTTACTTTTCTCAAGAAAGAAAAACCAAAACATGCGTAATAGCCCAATAACGTTCATGAGTACTGAGACCTCAAGTACAAGCCCATATCCTTGAAATATTAGTGACTTGACGAGAAAATGCTAGAACCAAAAGCTAATCGTCGCTCTATGCATAGTATTTCTTCACATAGTCTGCACTTATAAGGTTAGACAAGTCATCTCCGTCCATATTTGTCAAAATTAAAGCTCCTCCTAAGAAAGCCTTTTTTACTATATATGGTCCCTCGTAATTAGGAGTCCATTTTTCTCTATGATCCTTTTGAAAAGGCAGGATCCTTTTTAACACTAAATCTCCCTTTTTGAAAATGACAGTGTCAAACTTTCTTGTCATACACTCGTGCAAATTTATTTTTGTAGAACTCTTCCTCTACATAGAGCAGTCAGTCTCTTTTCTTCTATGAAATTCAATTGCTCGTACCTTACTTGAGCCCACTTTGCTTCATCTAGTTCTACCTCTTGGATTACCCTAAAGGATGGCACCTCCACTTCAACAGGTAAAACTGCTTCAAAACCATACACTAGTGAAAGAGGAGTTGCCCCTGATATTCTATATCCATTTAATGCAAAAGGCAACATTTCATGTCAATCTTTATAAGTGACAGACATTTTCTTGAGAATCTTTTTGATATTTTTGTTCGCTGCTTACACTACCCCATTCATCTTAGGGCAATAAGGAGTAGAGTTAGAATGTTTAACCTTGAACTAACTGCACAACTCCCCCATTAATTGGTTATTCAGGTTTTTTCATTGACAACGACTTGCTTGGCGTCACTCTTGTATGAAGCAACCTCTACCCACTTCTTGAAATAGTCTAGGGCTACCAAAATGAATTTATGGTCGTTTGATACCTTTAGCTTAACTTGCGAAGCTTTTGTCGTATAGGTTTACATTCTAGTTTAAGTGGTAATCGATGTATTACAATCTCCGTATCAAAACCAAGCATATTTCGATGCCATGCAAAATATCTTTGAACTCGTGTAGCAGGGTCACATGATCTGATTGATCCTGCTCTGGAACTAAAGTGTCAATTCAAACTTCTTTCACTTCTTCTAGTGTTCCCAAATTGATAACCTTCATAGTCTCTTGATAGTTGATATGACATAGTTCTATTTCTTGCTCTATCAATCTTAGTAATTCAGGAGATATATCATATCCATCCACTTCAATATTCTGCTTTAGATTACAGATTGAAACCTCAAAATCAATAACGTCATTGATGTCACCTTCAACTTTGGTGCCCCTATTACAGATACTAAATTGCATCGGTAAAAAGCAAAAAAGGAGAGACAAGAGAAATAGACACGGTATTTGGGATAGAATTAACATTCTTCATTTCTTAAAAAAAATAAAGGAAGTACATAATGACTAGGGTATTAAAAATGCAACTTTGTAAAAACAAGAAAGAATGCCCTTATTACAAAAAGAAAAGAAATCCTGTGACCTTAGGCATAATCAGAGGGTGCATAAAACGCTATTACTTTTGTGATCCTTTAGAGACTTTTAGCATCCTCTTGATCTCCCAATTTTTCAACTCAAATTTTGGTGGAAACTGAGAAACCAATAGATTAAGCGAAATAGTATTCTTGGAGATAACCGTAATTGAGGTATCATTTGAAGTTTCCTTATCAATAATCATATCGACCTCGATTTCTTGCATGCTCATTTGTCCTACCAAGAGAATCTTTGTATCCATCAACTTTTGTACCTCATTCTTTAACTCACAACAATCTTCAATGAAATGGTCATCTATCTCAGGGTGGAATAAATACTGCTCCTCGTTGGCGCATCCAAACTTCTCCCCCTCATCATTGTTAAACCTTGGTGACAAATATCCAGCTCTACGAAGTATTTGGAAAAGTGTATTCATCGAAGTAGTCACATCACACACCTTATTCTTGTATCTTTCCGTGAATGTGTCAACAATATTTATGGCGGGACACTCATGATTTGGTAAAGGGTTCTGGTTAACATCAGACTCTCCTTCTGTCTTCTTGAATTCCAACCATTCGGCCTTGACTAGACTTTGCACTTTAGTTTTCAAAGGAAAACAGTTCTCTGTAGAATGTCCAACTACCCTTGCATGATATTCACATTTTATGTTGGGGTCATACCACTTAGGATATGGTGGTTGCAAAGGCTCTTGTGGTACGATAGCCACTTGATGACTCTTTAAAAGTTGAGGCAAAAGCTCTGTATATGACATAGGTATGAGATCAAAATAGGTTTTCTTCCAACTGTTCCTTGCATTTCTCTGAGTTGCCTGACTGAATGGGCTTTTACCTCCATTCTGATGACTATAGGAGTAATTTGTCTGCCCCACAGTTGGTGAGGATACATGCACTACTCTTTGAGTCGAGCTCAACTCATGTATTTCTTATTCTTTTTTCTTTGGGGTCATCATTCTTCTTATCTCTGAAGCGGGATCAGAGATCCTTCCATTCTTCACTCCAAATTAAATCCTCTCCCAAATGGTTATGACGTCTGAGAAATTAGTTGAAGCACTTCCAACCATTCTATCATAATATGGGGCCCGAAGAGTGTTTATGAACATAGCCATCAATTCTTTGTCAGTTAGGAGAGGTTGCATTTGTGCAGCTAACTCTCTCCATCATTGTGCATATTCCTTAAAAGTTTCAACATTCTTTTTCTCCATTCTTTGAAGATCCAGACGATCGGGTGCCATATCAATGTTGTACTTATATTGTTTTAAAAAAGAATCAGCAAGATCCTTCCACCTATGCACTTGTGAACCATCCAATTGCATGTACCAGCGACAAGCCAGGTCGACTAAGCTGTCTTGGAAGCAATAAATCAACAATTTATCATCAAGAGCGTAAGCTGACATTTTCCGACAGTACATAGCTAGATGACTTTTTGGGCACGTGGTTTCATTGTACTTCTCAAAATCTGGAGTCTTGAATTTGGGAGGGATCACCACATCTGATATCAAACATAGTTGTGTTGCGTCGATACTCCCATACATATCTGCACCTTCAATGGCGCGTAATCTTTCTTCTAGAAATTCCGGTCTTTTTCTACTACCCTGCTCTTCTGAAATTTTCTTACCACTTTCTATAATTAGAGTAGACATTGGATCACTCATATGGTTTTCCTGTTGGGTGATCGGATTAGGATTTTGTATAGGATAAGTCATGCGAGGACTAGACGACCTTTGCGGAGTAAAACCTGGAGGGTATGCAGGCATGTCTTCTAGCACCTGGTTCAGATCTACTTCCACTTGTGATGAAATCCCCACAACACTCTTTCCTCTTCCAGTAGTGAGCAGTTCTAAGATCTTCGCCAATTGATCTTTCAATCCTTCAACGTCTTAACGAACTGCTTGAACCTGATCATTGATTTGCTCATCCATTATTCGAGTCTTTCTTCTTGTCCAATATGGATGCTGAGGAGGTGAACCTTGAGCTATTTTGCAAGTTTTGGCTTTAATCTTTTCCAAAAAGAGAATAATGATTCAATTAGGATGAGTCTAGATGTAAATGCTAAATGTGAGAAAGAAAACCATCAAATAATGCAATGGCTCAAACAAACTTAGTGAAGTTAATGCTAGTATCCTATCTAACACAGACCCTCAAAATGGTGTATAGTCTACAACCAAATTGAGTGAGAATTTTTCGTGTGCCTGCACGAGAGCAACAACTCCTCGAAGGTCAAACACTATTACATCCTCGAATCTAATCCTACAGGTACAACCCGGGTAGAGGGCTTGTCCTAGTGTGTGAGAATAATATAATAAGACAAAAAAAATTAAAACTCTAAAACATATGAATTAACATGATATGAGAATCATAATGAGTGAAGTTGAATATAAGTCCTAAAAGATAAAAGTCCTCAATTTGATCACAACCGTCACATGTGATTGTATGACTAAATTGAGTGAGAATTTTTCGTGTGCCTGCACGAAAGCATAAGCTCCTCGAAAGTCAACACTACTCCATCCTCGTTTCTAATTCTATATGGTAGAGCCCGGGCAAGAGCCTTGTGATTGTGTGTGAAACAATAATAAACAACACACTAAAAAGAAAATAAAACAAAAAAAATGTACAAGATCAAGACGAAGAAAAGGCCAAACTCTCAAGGTGGAACCTCATGTCCCCAGTGGAGTCGCCAAGCTGTCGCCACGTACCCGAGACGACGAGGAGCAGCCGACATCCTTAAAAAGGTTTAATTTTTTTTTTAAAAAAAAAGAGTCGCCACCAATCTTTTTTACGGCGTGATTGGACACCGAAATAAAGTGAATCATTGTAAATAAAATAAAAACTGGTCTACGAAAAAAAACTAGAGTTGAGTTCGGGAGTCATTTGTGTACGGGGAAGGTGTTATCACACCCCATAACACCCGTTTTAGAAAACGGTGGCCAAATTTAATGTCTTGAATAATTTTTTTTAAAAGAACCATGTCTTATTTCATTGCTCAACACTCCAATATTTGGAGCCATGATCCCATAAAATAAGTGGGATACACCCATTAATTAGACTATATTGGGGAAAAATTTCTCACCTTAAGAGAATGAGAAATTGTTACAATTTCTCAAATTCTATCATAGGCTAGTCTTCGAATAAAGTTTTTTTTTAAAACATTGATTAAATATATTTTCTCTTGGGATCAAATCTCGGACTCCCTAAGATATTGATCCCTCACCTCAAGAATCTAGAAATAACGGACTCCCAGAAATTTCTAGATTCCATCGTAGGATTTTTTTATCGAAATCGGCGTGGTTATTATAAAAAAATGTAGATTAGGAAACCTTATGAAATATCTATTTAATTTTGAGTTTTAAAATAAATAATTTTAAAGCAACCAAAAAAAAAAAGATTCTAAATGGTTTAAAGAGAAACAATTTAAAAAAAAGATTTCAAAATTAAATACAATTATGGTTAAAAGCATTTTAAAATTTTCAAGAAATTTTTAATGAAAGTCAAATAGAAATAACAAATATACTACACAATAAATTAGGCAAATAATTTAGGATATCAATGTATGCATATACTAAATATAACAATAATAATAAAAAATAAGTTAAAAGAAAAGGAAAAGAAAAGATACATAATAACGATAAAGAAAATAAGAGAAAAAAAAATGAAGAAAAGAACTAAATGAAATAATAAACAAATGAATATGTAAAAATGAAATTAAATAAATAAGTGAAGAAAAGAGGACATAGGGATGATAGTAAGTTAAAAAAAATTATGAAAGGAAATAATAATAATGATATAATAATAAAAATAACAAAAAAAATTTTAAAAAAAATTATAAATATAGAAGACTAAATAAATAAACAAAAGTTATACATATATAAAATTAAAAAGAAAATAAACAAAAGGTTAAAAAGAATATATATATGTATATAATAATAATAATAATAATAATAATAATAATAATAATAATAATAATAATAATAATATAAAAATAATAATAGAAGAATTTTTTGTTTATAACTTTTTCTTTTTCTCTATCGTTCTAGAGAGAAGAAAAATGTTAAAAGATTTTTTTTAGCATGATGATAAAAATGTAGTAAAATGAAAAAAAAAAATTTCCTTATACATTTTTTTCTCTCTCTATGTTTAAAAAGAGAAGAACAAAATAAGGATTCAATCCCGAAGAAAATTACTTATTGTATGAGGTGCGGATCATTGGGAGTAAACCCTACCTAATGCAACCTCCAACTAAGTTTTTCCTTCCTTATGGGATTAGAATTAGGGTAAAAAAAAGACGATATGAAGATAAAAATAAAAAGAATAAAGCGAAAAAGCTAATGACCCACTTTTTTGTAGAGGAATACGTTTCTTTGAATTATCTCTAAACACTTTTTTTTTGTAGAGATTCTCTAAAAAAATTTTTTTGTAGAGATTCTCTTTAAAACATTTTTTCCGTAGAGATTCTCTCTAAAACAATTTCTTTTCCCATTTTTTCCAAATGACAAAGGACCCTATTTATAGACCCGGGGTGTGCCACAAATTAGGAAAATTTAATAAATATAAAATAAAATTAGATATTATGTAATTTTATTAATTTTTTTTTCTAAAATAGTAAAAATATGATATTGAAAGATTTTGTTTAAAATAATTTTTTTGCTTTTTTTTCCCTAAAGTGATAAAGATAAATCAAATATGGTATTAAAAGAATTTTGTTAAAATAAATTATTTTGCTTTTCCTAATATGATAAATCAAAAGAGATTTTGTATAAATAAATTAATTTGCTTTTTTCCTAAAGTGATAAGTTAAAAATGATTTGAATTTTTTTAAAATAATAGATATTATCATTAATGACTTTATTTTCCATTTTAATAAAAAGATTAAAAAAACATAAGATTTTATATTATTACAAAAAGATTTTACCTTTTTTCTTTTTTTTAACAAAATAAATGAATAAAATATCTTAACCATTTCTACAATTAATATTTTAAAGAATAATAAAAAAAATGTAGGATAAAATTAGGTGGCTACAATCATGTTGACCATACTAAACGATCGTGTTAACTATGGTAAGTGATCATTTAGATCATGTTAACACAATCGTTCAAATCATTTTAAACAATGGGAAAAAGGCTTCAAATTTAATGGATCGTGTTAACCATGCTAAATAATCGCATTAACTAGTATTATGGTAAGCGACTGTTTAGATCATGTTAACACGATCAAAGATTATTTTAAACGATGAAAAAAAAGTTTCAAATTTAAATAGTCGTGTTGACGATAGCAAACAATTGTTTAATTAGATCATGTCAAAATGATATTTAGACGATCTTGATATTCTCGAATATGAGGAAGATGAAGTAGGTTGAACGAATCTTGCCGAAAATGGTGAACATGAAATAGGAGATTTAACCTGAAGAATAAATCATTTAAAAATAGAAGAAAGAAAATATGGAAGAGGAGATAAAGAAATTTAGAAAAGAAAATGAATAAATCGCAAAGAAGAAAAGAAAGAGGAGTGACCAATCGTTCGCAATATTCCAGAGCAAATATAGAATTTATGAAAATATTGTACCCAATTCATGGGCTTTTGCCTTTTGTTACACGAACCGTAAATATTTGTGTTTTGTTACATTTATAAAAATTAACCTTAATGTATTTATATTTCAATTTTTTAGTATTAAATTTTGCAATATGCGTATTTATATATTATTTTAATTATAATATTTTTAGTATATGATCTAGTTGTATAATTTTTTAGAGTAAACTGAGGAAAACCTTACAGGATATACATGTTTTTGACTAAAACATTCATTTAGCTTAACTTTAATATTTTACAACCACGATATTTACACAATTATATAATTAAATTGGATTTAACTAACATCATTTAAGACAAATGACTTGAGTTAAAGATGACAATGTTGATCTAATTTGGACGAAAAATAAAAGAAGAAAAAACAAGAAACAAGAAATAGTTATAAAATAAATTATTCTATATTTTTTCTCAAGAAATAAGAAACAAAAATAATTATCAAACATAGTTTTGTTTTTTATTTCATCTAATTTGAGTAAAAAAAATAAGAAAAGGAAACGAAAAGATTATAAAAAATTTATCCTAAATTAATGAATTATCATTCCCATCATAAAAATTCTATTAATGATGTGAAAGCCACAAATATTCTTCCAAATTAAAATTAAGTTGTTAACTATCTTTTGAGAGGAGAGGAGACAAAAGAGAGATAAACAACTTTAAGATTAAGAAATGTCTAACATAGTAATCTAATATTAGCAATTATGGTAAAATCTACTTTGTTGCAGTAAAAGAGGTTTGTGAATCATATGAAAACAAATCAAGATTTTGATTCTTCAATGTTGAGTGTTGAGTAAGTGACTTGTAGTCTTAAACCATTTAAGATTATTATTACAAAGAGGATTTTACTTATCATTGTAACCAAAGAAAGGATTGCATTAAGATTTTTCCAAAGTTGAAAATTCTTTCATTTTGGAGACTTTGCCCCTATATTTAGGCTAATCTTAACCTTTCACATGAATCCTAAATATGATATTTTACATATAATGATAGATTTTTATATATTCACAAATCAAAATTATTCATCAACTAACAAAAACTGTCTTAAGCTTTTTCCACCTTATTTATAGGGCAATAGTCATTTATATATATATATATATATATATATATATATATATATTTTTTTTTTTTTAAGAAAATAAGTTTTTAAAATGCATGTTGGAGTTAAAACTGTTTGGTAGACAATTTGTATTTTATTTTAAAAAATTGTTTATCGATTTTCTAATTCAAACGGTACGAATTATAATAGTAATATTATTTTTATTTTTATCGTATATAAATTTCTAGTTTTAAAATTTAAATTGCAAAAAAGTAGTAAATAAAGAGAAATATATTTAAATATAGAATAGGTTATATTATAAATTAATTCATTTTATAAAAGAATATTAAAATATCAATTATAAATTATATATTATTACGAAATAATAATTACAAAAAAAATTAAGGAATTTTTCAAAAATAGAACAAAATACAAAAATATTGTTAGATTTATTTTAAATATAATAATATTATTAATGTGACCCAATTGTATTATATGTTATTTATCATTTTGTAGCATATTATTTTGTTATGCCCATTAGGTTAAAAGATAATGCACTAATTAAAGTAGTTTATTTTTCTCATCAAGAAACCTAAATTAAGTTATAAAAGAAGGTAAGTTGTTTTTTTTAACTAAATTTAATTTGTAAAATCATCTGGTTCAAAGATCTTGACACTTATTGCTATATACAATGTTAGAGTTTTAATGCATAATCATGAAACTAAAGTTTACAAATATTTACAACGTATAGAATGATTTAGAAAAAGGAAAAAGTCCACAAGCCCATAACATGAAAGAACAAAAATACCGCACAATTAATCGATCATACACACGTGAAAAAATGATTTTGTACCCAATCTAAACGATCGTGTATCAAATTTAAACAATCATGTACCCTTGTACCTGGTCAAAACGATCTTGTACCTAGTCAAAACGATCTTGTACCCAGTCTAAACGATCTTGTACCCAGTCCAAACGAAGATGAGAGATGAAAAAAGAAGATCCTATACCAATGTCATTTAGATCTTGTACCAAGAAGAAAAAGAAGATGAGAGATGAAGAAGGAAGAAATTTTTGAAGAGAAAATGAAGAAATCACAGTCAAGAAGTAGAAATATGAAGAAGGAAAAGTAATAATATGAAGAAATTAATAATATGAAGAAGAAATTAAAAGAATAAATTACAAAGAAGAAAAAGAAAAAGAACTGAAAAATTGTCCCTTACTAATCAAATCAATATGGGCAAATATGAAATTTATGAAAAAATAGTTGAGCTTCATGAGATTTTATTAAATTGTTATATGAGCCGTAAATATTTAGCACTTTTATTATATTTATGTAAATTTACCATAAATTAACATAAACCATGTTAAATAAATTAATAATACTCTATTTTCAACTAAATATTTAATACATAACTATAAGGGTTTTCTTTTTAAAAATATAACAAACAAGTAAAATATGTATACTGTATAGAACAATTCCGAAAATAAAAAAAGTCCACAGGCCCACAATAAGAAATACCAAAAAAGTTTCAGTCAACATGTGATTAATCGACCACATATACGCATGTAATTCTTCTTCTAAATGATCATGATACGCTATCATATGATACATAATCGCATACCAAATCTAAACGATCTTGGTTCAAGATTGTGTACCAAGATCTTTTATATTTGGTACACGATCTTGTACCAATACCATTTAGATTTGGTACACTATCGTGTACCAAGATCTAAACGATCTTTTGTTAATATCGTTTAGATTTGGCACACGATCGTGTACCACAATCTAAACAATGATTTAGATCATGATACACGATCGTGTAATTTATTTTAATCAATGGAAAAAATGTTTCAAAATTTAAACGATCGGATAATAAACTCTAAATGATGGCGAGAAAGCTTCAGACATAAACAATCGTATAATATAATTTAAATGATCATCGGATCCCTATACACGATCATTTATGTTAAAATAAATTATTGTTTTGAAAAGTCCAATCACACATAGTTACAAAAATACCATCCAAATCAACGCAATATAAAACAAAATAGAGTTCTATTTGTGTCTATCACATATAGATAGAGATGGACATCTATCTTTGTTTATCTTATCCCACGATTCATCATAACAAACAAATAACAAGAGATAGACAAACAACTGTGCAGTGAAATAATATACTTTTAAATGATCAAACGATCGTGTTGACCAAGGTAAATGATCGTGTTGATTATGGTAGGTGATCATGTTGGTTATGGTTAGCGATCATGTACTCTAATGTAAACGATCATGCAATACTTCAAATCTAACGATCATACAATTCAGTATACATAGTTCTTTGTTAACATTTTTTACTAGTCTTCTAAACAATTTAGAATTCTTACTGAAATTTTCTAATCTTCTAAACAATTGAAACAAAAACGAAATTTAGAATTCTTTCTTGCAAAAAACAAACTCACTACAATGATCTTGATGGTAAAATATAAACAATCATGAAAAAACTTCAAATGATATTTAAACGATCTTGATATCTTCAAAAAAATGAGGAAGATGAAGAAGAATATAGAAACAATCGTAAAATAGCTTCAGAGCATCTTGCCAAATATGATGAAGATGAAATAGAAGATTTAAATGATCGGATCTTTTACTCTACACGTCGAAGAAAGAAAGTTTGGAATAAGAGATGAATAAATTGCAAAGAAGAAGAATAAGTGATGAAGTACACAACTCGTCTAGTAATATTCAAAACCAACAAGCGTATATATGAAATTTATGAAAAAATGATTGAGCTTCATGGGCTTTTCTTATTTTGTTATATGGGCTGTAAATATTTAGAGGTTTTGTTACATTTATGTAAATTAACCCATATAAAAATATAATGAAGTTCAAAGCCCAATACCAACATGGTATTTTAACAATCTCTTAATTTAAAATATGTTTAAAGAATCTTATATAAGGCTCTAATTTTAAGTTTTTTTTTAAAACTTTCAAAGGGTTAATTTGCATAAATGTAATAAAACAAAAAAATATTTACGGCCTGTGTAACAAAATCAAAAAGCTATGAAGTCAGTAAATATTTTCATAAATTCTAGATTTGTCATTGATATTGCGGACGATTCGTCACTTCTCTTTTTTCTTCTTCTTTGCAATCTATTCATTTCTGTTCCAGACTTCTTCAAATCCACCTCCAGATTTCTTTCTTCTATTTTTAAACAATTTATTATTCTGTTTAAATCTCAAGAATATTCAAGATCGCTTTAAAAAAAATATTGAACTTCATCTAAATATTAACTTCATCTTCCTCATATTCAAGAATATCAACATCGTTTAAATATCACTTTGACATGATCTAAATAATCACTTACCTAATCAACACACTCGTTTAGCATGGTCAACACAACTGTTTAAATTTGAAGCTCTTTTGTCATCGTTTAAAAAGAAATATATGATTGTATGGATATGATTTAAACGATCGCTTACCTAGTCAACACGATCGTTTAGCATGGTCAACACAATAGTTTAGATTTGAAATACTTTTCCCATCGTTAAAAAATAACTGCACGATCGTGTGGATATGATGTAAGCGATCGCATAACTATAGTCAACTCGATCGTTTAGCGTGGTCAACACGATCGTTTAGATTTGAAGAATTTTTTTCATCGTTAAAAAGAACTATACGATCGTGTGGATATGATGTAAATGATTGCAGTCAACCCAATCGTTTAGCGTAGTCAACACGATCGTTTAGATTAGAAGCATTTTTTTTCATCTTGTTAAAAAGAACTACGAGATCATGTTGATACTACCTACACGATTGTGTATCATTTCTTACATAAACGCGTATGATCATTTAGAAGAAGAATTACACAAGCGTGTGTGGTCATTTAATCGCGTGTTGATTTGAGCATTTTTATTACTTTCCATTGTGGGCCTGTGGGTTTTTTCTGTTTTCAAAATTGTTCTATACAGTGTAAATACTTTTTCAGTTTATTATATTTTTTAAAAAACCCTTTCAAAATATAAATTCAATTTGAAAAATTAATTATTATTATTATTTATTTTAACAAATTGATCACTTAGTTTCGATTATTTGTTAGTGTCATGCTATGAACACGATTTCAAGCTAAATAAGATGGATACACGTGTTAAACAAAGAGAAACAGAAAGAGATCATAGCAAAGATCATAAAATGATTACAAGAGAAAAAAACTCTACTTGCTATTATTATTGAATTTACGTTTCGCTTTCCTTTTTGACCTAATGTTGATTGAAGAATCAAGCTTCTAATTTTAAGGTCAATGGTACATACTTGATATTAGTTAAACGTCTAGTCTTACTTTGATTTTAAAATATTTTGGTTAGAAAATAAACATTGAGGGTGCGTTTGAGGAAAGAGTTGAGTTATGGAAGGGTTAGTGTTATGATAAAACTAGTATTATGATAAACCTAGTTTTATTATTTATATCATAACCCTTGTTTGGAGGAAGGATTTAGAAATGTAGTTTTATGATAAGAGGTGTTTAGAGAAAGGGTTATGTGAGAAGGGTTAGATAGTGTTATGAATAAAATGTGTTTGGGGGAAGGGTTATGTGGGAACGGTTATGGGGATTTTATGATAAGATGTATTTGGGGGAAGGGTTAGGTGGGTAGGTTTATGTGGAATTTATGATAAAATTTATTTGGGGAAAGTGTTATGTGGGTTGGGTTATGAATATATTTTTTGTATGTAGTAATTTTTTTTAAATGATATTGTAAATATAAGAAACAATTATTGCATATTTTTGTACAAAAGCGTTGAACCCTTCTCATTGGAAATAATTTTTTCTATGTGTAATGTTATTAAATTAGTAAAGACAGTTGTCCAATTTCAGAATAATTTGTTTACAAATTGTACTAATTTTATTCTAAGTCATTTTTTAGAAATACAAATTATTTAGGGGTCTTTCCAAAAATATAAAAAAGCGGCAAAGTATTTACAATTCCGAAAATAGAAAAAGCCTAGAGGCCCAACGTGAAAAATACCAAAAATGTTCCGTCAACTATGCTGTCAACAACGCGTGCATAATATATTTGCGTTCGTTTAGATATTTGCGATTGTTTAGATTTGGCTATTGTTTGGTACACGATCGTTTAGATATGACTACAATTTATTTTTCAATTCTATCGTTTAATTTTGTTACACGATCATTTAATTTGGTTACGTTTAAATTTGGTTACATGATCGTTTAGATTTGGATTTGGCTATTGTTTGGTACATGATCGTTTAGATATGATTACAATTTATTTTTTCAATTTTATCATTTAATTCTGTTACACGATCGTTTAATTTAGTTACGTTTAAATTTGGTTATACGATCGTTTAGATTTGACTAAACGATTTTTTAAAATTCTTTTACTACACGATCGTTTAGATTTGTCTACATATCGTTTAGATTTGACTAAACAATTTTTTAAAATTCTTTTGCTACATGATCGTTTATTTTATTTATACGATCGTTTAGATTTATCTACACGATCGTTTATATTTGGCTAAATGATTTTTTTTATTCTTTTGGTACACGATCGTTTAGATTTGTCTACTGATGATTTATTTTTTTACACGATCGTTTACATTTGGGTACTCCAATCTGAATGATTTTTTCAAGATTTTTTATACACAATTTTTTAAATTTGCTATTTTTTTTACACGGTCGTTTAGATTTGGTTATCTAAATTCAAACGATATAAAAAAAAGAAGAGAAAAATTAGTTATTATGTAGCAGTTGAACGCCATATTGCTCAAATTGTTACTATTTCCGTTAATTTTAAAAAACATTTTCAATGGAATTGAAAGGATATAGAAGGGAGAAAAAGATAACATATGCATAAAAGGTCAAGTACATACGAAAAAAAATTGTGTACAATAGGAAAAATAAATAACAGTCAATAACACAGTGGAAGTCAAGTAAGGAAAAAAAAGCAAGCCAGCGAAGTAGAAACATAAACTATGTGAAGATGTCTCGTAGGATGACTCTACAGAAGCCATCCCTCTCATCCTCAGGCATTAGCACGAAACCTCGCATGTCATCCATACGAGAAAAAAGGTGCCTTTGCAACAACGCCCTATCCAAACTTGTTAATTCCGACATCTCACGCAATATGCGAAAGAATTCCTGGCACACATGGTTGTCATTGACAAGGGCGCGTGCAGACCAATCCGCAATCATCCTGAGTTGGTCGTTCGTACACTCCAACGCCATATTTATGACTTCAAGCTCCTCCTCTCGCTGGCTTCCCCTTTTCCTCTTCGATCCGCTAGATCCGGCCCTACCCTCAGACGCGTGAGAAAGTCGTGATGCACGTACATCCTCTTGGGACATGTCAATCCCCTAGTTGTACGTTGATGGGAACTCCTCGTTCCCATCAGGCATGTCGAACCCCTCATACCTGGCAGGCTCGTTAGACCTTATGTCCGCGAATGTCTCAACGAAGCGATCCGTCGTCCTATCGCGGCCAAACACATATGCAAGTTCGTCGTAATAGAGAAACGGTTTGTTAAGGAGCCCCTTCGCTGCAAGATGCGACTGCATAAAAAAGAGGACCACTTAAAAGTAATCATACAAAATTTGTGAAGTAAATGTAGATTGGGCAAGTAGCGGGACGTTTAGTTTATGTTTCTTACCCTAACCTAGTTATCGAAGAGTTCCTTCTCCGCAATTATGCATTTTTCGTCGTCGTTCCAGTCGAATCCACTGCATGATGGCCCCTGTATTTCTGTGATGGCCTAGAATGTCCGTTCCAGTGTCTTTATTCTGCAGTCGATTACAGTGGTTACGCGAACCCGACATCCTGGTGATTTCTCGGCCATCAGGCGTACCAATTATGTAAGATAACCTGGCCAGAATATACCATTGTCTGATTTCCACCCCCAATGGACACCAAATCCACTAAACACTCTACAAGAGTGTCCTTCTCCTCCTTCGTTCATACATGCTTCGGCGCACGCGACGATGTTTCCATACTGAGAATGACAGACGACAAACAATTCATGAAACCCGTTAGTAATTTTACATTTGGACATTTACAAAACAGAAATGAAGAGGAAACAATACTATGACATATAATATATGTAAACAATGCATGCTTACATTACATATAAAATAACATTAAATTGGCATACAACCGATGGGTTATAATTTTAAATGATTTAGCTAAGCTTTACACAACTGCCATTCTGTGAACATTGCTTCAGCTAAATCGTCGCGCCAGTTATACCACTCGGTGGTCGTCTCAATGAACTGAATGTCTTTGTAGCGGTCATCATGGCATATGCGGAGTCCGCCTCGTCAAGTTCGTCAATGTCGTTGCAATTTGTCATTTCTTTGTTTATCAAATTATGTAGCAAGCAACATGCAAGATGGTGTGACACTGCATTTGGTGGGGATAGTACGACTTCCTACGAAGTATTGCCCAATGACCCTGAAGAATATCGAAAGCACACTCAATCACATCCCGTGCCGAAGAGTGCTTCATGTTGAAGTATTCCTTGGTAGTCGTTGGGGCATTTCCATCACCATGCCACTCTTGCAAGTGGTAACGTTGGCCACTGTATAAGACGGGAAATCCCTCAGCATTTGGATAACCCGCATCGCATAGATAATAATATCTTGTACCGAAAAGCAATCCTCTATGGGCATTCCATATGTAACTTCAAAAATGGCAACAAAAATGATAATTCTAAATACCCTTTGACACTTACAGACCGTTTTATCGGACAAGGGCATCCCGGAGAATTCGGAAGTCTACTGCGAATCCTTCCCAATTGGCGAGGACATATACGAAGTCCCCTTTGGTGTCACAGACGCTGAGTACATTAGTTTTAATTTCCCCTTTTGCGTTCTAAATGTAGGGCGATCTGCTTCGGGCACGTTCACTTTTATGTTCGTTCCGTTCAATGTCCCAAGGCAATTATGCAGTTTAGACAAAGTGGCTTACATTAATTTGACGTACTGATATGTGACTAACTTACCGCATGTACTACGCCCACCTCGAAATACTTTCAACGTTGATCAGTGCAGTTGTTTGTTACCGGGACAAGTTTATTTATCAATTGGTCGTATAATCGTACCGCAGACAACATGACAAGGTTAAAATGTCATGACACTGTCTCTCCGGACCACTCCCCCTTCATCAATTGATACTTTGAAGGGTGTTTCGTCTGGAATGAAAGAGCAAAAAAGGATTTCTGAAGGTTTAATTACTGAATCATACAAATTCCCGTTGAATTACGCGGTTCTTCACGTCATGCGTAAGGACGTGCAAGAACATCGCAACCATTTCCTCAACATCGACAATCTCTGTCTACGAAAGACCAGTTACAGTCCTAAGTAAATGGCATAGAATTGTGAATGTTCGCCTATCCATGTAGGTGCTTTCGCGACACAGAAGATCAGACTTGTGTATCATCCGAAAGTACGAAAGTTGCCTAATTCTATGCCTTGTATCGTAGTGTGTCTATGGGAGATACTTATTGTCTTTCATTAGTGCTTCCAACGTTAGGAGCATCTGACGTTGGGCTATTGTGAATGCAGTTAAGACTCCAAGAAGGGTTTGTTGATCTATTACAAAGTATGTAATGTTTCCTAAAACATATATACTAAGTGAATTAGTACAATATCGATATATATTGTGAAAACATCACTAATGAACATTTAAAGCCCTAATGAAAGCTTATTATGTACTTAGTAAAACCCTAAACTTAGTTTGTGTAACATACAACAAATAACTTGTTTATAACATTATTTTAAAATACGGGTTACGGTACAATTTTATGAAATTGTAAGTACAATTCTATGTTTGATAAGTATTATAGAAATAGTATGTGGTAGAAGTACGTATTCATGAAAATAGTATTTTAAAAATACTATGTTTGATAATTGTATGTGTCATAGTGAATGACAAATTTCAATTAGTTTTTTACATGTTATTAAATGTGTATTCAATGACTATCGAAACTTATGATCAAAAACACTACTAATTGTGAAGTTACAAAGTTATTTGTATTACTTAGAATGATTGTTAAAAAATGTTTTAACTTTTTTCACGTAAAAAAATTGCGAAGTTATCAACCCTATTACATACAGTGATTGAAAATTATATTTTAGCCTATTATTGTTATGATATGGTAGTAGGAAAGTTTTTATATTTTTTAAATGAGAATCGTTGTGAATTAATTGGATAGTTATAGTAATGAAAACGAAGACATTGGTATGGTCATTTTTCAAACAATTGTGTTGCACGCGAAAGTTAAAAATAAACACAAATTTAAAACATTGAATGAAAGATAAATACTATTAATTTATTAAATAAATGAAATGTCCATGAAAAGAATTTATTACAAACCAATATTGTGTAGTCTATAAATAGGTCTTAACTACATAATTTCTATTGTCATGAAATAAACAAATACATTATCAAAATTTCATGTACATATGACTAAGCCATAATACATTTTATAAGGGTTGGACGACCGCAAATGTTTTGAAATAATAAAAATAAAAAGTTAGCATACAAGTAAGGCTGAAAACATGACATGTTCTTTTAATGTAACATAATTCAAGAAAAATAAATGACAAAAGGAAGGATAGAATACCTTGTACGTAGAAGCACTGTCCCGAAATTCAAACGTAAAAAAAAACAACATTCAAAACAAAAAATCAATTTTGAAAACAAATGTTAAGTAACCTCAAAGTTTACAAATCGGTTCAATAACTTGAACCAGATTTCATGGTTGTAGAAACATCAATTAAGAGGGATTAAAAACAACGAAGAAAGGCAGAAACATATGTAACAAAAGAAGGTAGAAAATACAACAAATACAAGGCAGAAACATAGTTCAAAAAATAGGGCATAACATACAAAAGAGGACAGAACATAGGTGACAAACAAGGGCAGAAACCGTGATAAACAGAAGGCATATAAACGGGGAGAAAAAATGTAGAATCATAGGTTAAAAAAATAGGGCACAAACATGGACAAGAGGGCAGCAAAATAAGAAAGAAGGGCAGAAACTGTGAGAAACACAATGCATAAAAATAGGGGAGAAAAAAGCCATAAACATTGGTCATAAAACAGTGCACAAACATACAAAAGAGGCCACAAACATAAGTGAAAAAGTAGGGCAGAAATCGTGAGAGGAGAAGGCAGAAACTATCATGAGAAAAAATAATGAAAAGCTTAGAAGCATTTACCTACGAAAGATAGATTTGGAAAACAAAGAAACAAGGCAAGCAATGACAAATGGAAGTGGTAAATAATAAGAGGAGATGAGGTTTATATAAGAGGATGTGGAGACTAAATATGCAAATAAATGACCACACCAAGAAAATGCAGAGGGAATCTCTGCAAAATCAGCTTAAAAGATAAGTGCAACCATAGTCAAAAGTAGGTGTTGGAAGTTAGAGAATTCAAGTACACCATGAAAAGATAAAACAATTGCTTGAAGGGATAAAACAATATTGAGCATAAATGAATATATTTTTCCAAAAGACTAAAATAAAAAGTCAAGTGCAGAAACAGTCATCACAATGCAGAAGGCAAAAGATTTCCATTAATTCAGACAAATGTTGTCAACTGATATATGTAAAAAATGAATAAATATATCATCAAGCACATTTAATATATACCAAAATCAGTGAATCAAAATCAGCAAAAAAAAAAAAAAATTCAGAATTGTAACATGGATTCAATACTCATCATTGACTGTGTTTAAAAAAAAAAGAGTAATGAAACATAAGTATATCTCCCTACCATGCTCGGGTAAAACCAATTGCCAGCTAAGACAAAGCGTCGAATCTATTCTACATCAGTCCAAGGCAACGTCAAACGGAAAATTGAACACCGAGCGACAAGGAAGGATTGCTTCAAGGGCAATACGCATATGCGTGTTCACACAGAACACGCAAACAAAGAGAAAAGGGAAGCAATTTGGAGGCAGCATCGGTGGAGGGCCGCCTTCAACAAACCAACTTCCGTTTTCAGAAGTGAGAGAGATAGATGAGAGAGATTATGATCGGTATCCAAACCGTGTATGAAACCCCTTTTTGAAAATAATGGGGATAAACGGGTTTTCAGACAAAATTTCGCCACTGGCCGACCTACCCTTCAACGAATCGATCAAAATCGAACATACAAGTGAATCTGGAGAAGAATAAATAAAAGAAATTGGAAGCCGAAAAGAAGAAAAAAGATTGACGAACGGAGACGCAATGACGGAGGCCTAAACACGGAGGCCTAAATCGAACATAATACAGACAATAATGAAAGGAAGGCGGAAGTGAAGGAAGAAGATTGACGAACAGACACGTAAACACAGTTGAAGGAATGCGAAAACACGAGTTGAAGGGAGGCGACAACACGGGTTGAAGGGAGGCGCAACACGGATTGAAAACGGATTTCAGCGAAAATGGTTTGGGAAGAAACGATTGGAATTAAAACCGGTTTATGGAAACCCTAACACTAAGGTTTCTAAATCGTGGGGTATTTACAATTTGGTTTGGATCAAGTTAGGTATTTACAATATGCTAACCCAAGCCCATAGTGTTAACCTTAACCCCAAACAGATCTTGAGTGGATGAGTGAAGGGTATTTACAATTTGGTTTGGATCAAGGTATTAATTTTTCATCGACATCTCTATACTTCTATCGATATGTTCTTTATTTCATTAAAAAAAATAGCATTACTAATATGAATATTATATAAATAATTAACATTTTAATGTATCTAAAAAGTGGGCTTCTTAGCAATATAAATCGCATTTAAGCAAAATATAATAATAATAATAATAATAATAATAATAATAATAATAATAATAATAATAGTAATAATAATAATAATAATATATAGCATAAGGATAAAATAGTTATATATATGGTACAAAAATTAGTACAAGACTAAAAAAAACACACGTCCAACCACTATTTTAGGTGCATCTTTACAAAATTTTCAAATTAAAAGATATCACTTATGACAACCATCACTGATAGCTATTATCACTTATAATTTTCAATTTAAGAAATGTGTGCTGTCAATTGCTATCACTGATAGCTATTGTTAGTGATAACTTTAATTTCGACCGGAGGGAAATTTGTTATCAATTTTTATTGCTTATATTGTTATCATTAATAGTAACCACTAATAGACTTTCAATTTAAGAAATAATGTGCTATTTAGTTGTTGTCACTGATAGCCATTAGCAATAGCTTTTAGTTTCATAAATATTAGGATAAAGAAAACCTTTACCCTTGTTCACACTGTCGTCGTCCTCAATGACATTTATGCAAAATAAAACCTATCACTGATAGTAGTTATTAATGATACTATTTATCATTGATAGCTTTCAATTTGATAAACGTGTTCTATCAGTTGTTATCACTAATAGTTGTTATCAAATTCTATCACTAATAGTTGCTTCTGATTTGAGAAATGTGTTATTAGTTGTTATTATTACTGTTATCAATTGAAACTTTCAATTTGAAAAATATTAGGAAAAAAACCCGTTCTTGTTCACATTGTCGTCTTCTTTCATGACAGCATGAATCCTCAGAGAAATTTTAGAAAAACCTTAGAGAAATTTTCAACTTGAGCAAAAATGAAAAATAAATGAAAATGGGGGGTACCAGTAGAAGGTCATCATTGTCACCATGGACAGAGAGAAATCGCCAGCATTTTCTCGTGATTCCATTGGAAAATTCATTTAATTTTGCCTTCATCTTCATCTAGAAATGGAATGGAAGGGATTAAGACTTCAGACCTTGTTTTGGAAAAAAATATTATTTAATCTTGTCTAAAGAAATAAATTCACAATTGATAACGCAATGTTCTCTAATCAATCAAAGAGAAATCTACTGAATTTTAAATATATACATTGCAATGGTTATCATATAGAGACCAATAGAAAAATCAAGACAATATCTTTACATCGTCTCTACTCTCTCAAATGAAAAACGTATACTGTAAAAGTTGTTTGTTTTATCTTCTAGATTATATTATACTCATATACGACAGAGATCGTCATATGAATTAAAACAATCGGGATAAATGTGGTATAATCGCCTGAGTGAATATTTGTTGAAAGAATGATATCAAAATAATCTAATATGTCCATGTATTTTAATAAAGAAATCACAGTCACAATATGCTAATATAACTGTATATGTTGATGATTTAAATATAATTCAACTTTTTAAGAGTTTTTAAAGACACTGGAATATCTTAAGAAAGAATTTGAGATGAAAGATCTCGGAAAAACAAAAAATTTCCTTTACTTGCAAATTGAACATTTAGCAGATGTAATATTTGTTCATTAGTCAACTTATACAGGAAAAAAATTGAAAATATTTTATATCGATAAAGCACATCCATTGAACATTTCAATGCAAGTTCATTAACTATATGTGAAGAAAGATATATTTCGACTTCGAGACATAATGAAGAACCTTCTAGGTTTAGAAGTACCATATCTTAGTCCAATTGGGTATCTTGCTAATAATACAAGACCAGGTATTGCATTTTAGTAAAAGATCAGATATTGCATTTTTAGTAAATTTATTAGCTAGATACAGTTCCTCTCTCCAGCAAAAAGACATTGGAATTGAATTAAACATATACTTAGTATTATCTTCGAGGAACAACTGATATGAGTTTGTTTTATTCAAATAAATCAAATTTTAACTTAGTTGCTTTTGCAGTTTCTAGATATTTATCTGATCCATACAAAACTAGATCTCAACTAGGTTATCTATTCACATATAGAGGAAATGTTATATCATGGCAATTAGTGAAAAAAAAAAAACCATGACAACCACCTCCTCAAATCATGCTAAGTTCTTGCGATGCACGAGACAAGTGAGAATGTGTGTAGGTAAGATCAATGACTTAGCACATTTGTGGAACATGTGGCTCGTCTTCTAGTAAAATTATTCCAACGATACTATACGAAAACAACATGTCATGTATAGCTCAAATCTAAGGGGGATATATTAAAGGAGATAAAACAAAGCATATTTCATCAAAACTTTTCTACACCCATGATCTTGAAGAAAATGACAACATTACAGTACAACAAATTTGTTCAAAGAATAATCTGGTAATCTTATTTACAAAATCGTTACTTACCACAACCTTTGAAAAATTGGTGCACAATATTGGAATGCAACAACTCAGAGATCTCGAGTAAATTGTATTTTTTGTAAGTTTATAAATTATATGAAATATATTCTCTTTGTCCTCCACTAGGATTTTTTTTCCAAGGGTTAGCGAGATATATTTTATATACATAATGGATATCAAAGGGAGGATTATAAATATTATAATAGATATCATTTATGCTTAATGGTCTATTGCCATGTGTCACTCCCTCCATATTTCAACTACATTGTCATATGTCTTGAAAATATTCAAGTTTCAGAGAACATGTTATCCACCTAATGTTTACTAATTGAATATAAATAGTAAATTGTATATAGATAGTGACATTTGATAAATTTTGTTAGACACGTTGGTTGAAATTTCAAACAAATTAGAGATAGTAAAAATATTTGGAGAGGTTTCTTATTTTCTTATTTTCTTAGTTTCTTATTTTTTAAATTTTATTCATATATTTTAATTTTATTTATTTTAATATTATATTATCTCGTTATCTGTGCTTTGGTTGTGCCTTCACTTTTTACTCGAAAATCTTAATTATAATTTGAAAAGCCAATAAAAGATAATTACTTCTCTTTTTTAAATAAACAAAATAATGAATTTACGTGATATATCACCCAATGATATATATGAAATCTATTCGACTTTGGTGTCTCTTCATTTATTCATACAAGCTATTTGATAAGAATATATGAATATGAATAAGAATAAATTTTATTTCCACCAAATAAATATATAAGATGAGAATCCATGAATAGTGAAATTGGTTCCATCTAACTTCTTAATATTCATATTATTCTTATTATACACCCTCTTGATTAAAAATTGAAGATCATATTAAGAGCATACTTAATTGTTAATAGGATGATAATTAACCATTGCAAATATGAGTATGACTCGTTTGTCATAATTACTTATAATATCAACTATGTGGTTTGAAATCACTTGTAAGATCTCCCAAGCCCACGCCCCTCTTGTTAGTTGAATTCTGACTCAATGTATATTAAATTCATTAATTAGATCGAAGAAGATTGATAATTTTGTTATTGTTACAAATGCACACTTTGACGTGGTCTTAGAGTTGTATCTCATTTTGTCATACTTAATGTTAAAACAACTTGAAAGTGGATAAACTTTCCTATCGTGATGCTAGATTGGACTTGGATTAACGGTGGATGTAGGTGATTTCTCTAATGGCTTAGGTCAAATTCTTTGCTACTTGTATTCTTACATAATATTAATATTAATATTAATATTAATAAAAGGAAAAAGAAAAAAGGAATTAGAACCAAATTTATTCCAAGGGGGAAACGGTGGGATGAGAATAAATGTTCTCTTATATTTTGTTCAAATTTAGAATCTTAATTAGAAAAAAATTTGCAAGGAAAATGATTCTCCTCAAGGTTAAATAAATTAGACAAAGTTATTGATATTATCATATACAAAATAATGTATTTAAATTCATATTCAATACTTTTAAACCGACTTAACTTTATTTGGCTGATTTTTGTTTAGTTCTTTGAAATAGGGAGATCTTACCATCAAACTTTTTGAAGGGTAATTGGTGTAACCTTTATTCACTTAACTATGCTTATGCTTGAATTGATAATTTTATTAGTTGGATTAGTTACAAAGTTAAATAGTTACTTTAAAAAGAGAAAATTAAAAAGAGCTTATAATAATAATAATAATAATAACATGGTTCATATCTCATTTTAATCTGGACTTGTAGATCTATTTATTTGTATTTTTAGTTATCCTATATGGACGATGGTTTTCTACCCAAGTCTCCAAAAACTGTATTCATGTATGAAAAAGCTAAATAGTGAGTAATTATATTAAATATGTGGTTGACAAAGAAGAATCCTTGGACTGCATTGCTACATGCATGTGGTCACAAATTGAATCAACAAAAAACAAAACCTCCTTTGGTAATTTGTTTTTAGTACGACAACTATGGAGCTGGGAGATTAAACCCTCAATCTCAAGAGATGGGAGTCATGATAATAACATAAGGCAAACTCACTTTGAAACCTCTTTGACAAATTTTGCTTAAAAGAACTATTTCGAGCTTTGTCTCAAAGCTCAAAATGGGTAAATGATATAATTTCATGAGCTTCTTTGGATATGTTTCCCTACAGAGCAATTGTTTCAGCTCACTCAATAAACCAAACCCAAAAGTTGTTATCTCTTCATAGGCATTATGATTACACCATTAGAATCACAAACAATAGACCCAAAACTAACTCACCATCAAGGACAACCAACAATAATGTTAATTCTAGGAAACCTGTAGAAAAAGGTCAAACAATTGATAGTTTAAGTTTGTGCTAGACTATTAATCTGAACCTAGTGACAAAAAGGATAGTCTTTTTATGAATAATTTATTGGCATGAATATTGCAAGTTGATAACAAGAATATCGCACGTTGGAATAGAGGAGACATGCATGTCGTGAGAAAATTTTGGTGGCTGGTCAGAGTCTACAAAAAAAGTTTTGAAGCATAGCCTTCTTACTTATTTACTGTTTGAATGCGTTGAAGTCGAACACAAGTTATATTCATATTTGTCTATCTATACAATATTTAGGATTTTCACCTTAAAATTTGGAGAAACGTGCTATATAAACTCTATAATTCTATAAGCATCCTTGAGCTCTCTTTTTTAATTTCAACAATAGATTTAAAATTTTAACTTTTTTGATCATAGTATATGTGTTACATTTTTTTTATTGATTTGAAATTAAATGATGGAAAACTAGATTATTTTTAAATTTCAAACAAAAGTAATGTCGAAGAAAATATTTAAATAAAAATAAACTATAATATGGGGAAAGATACAGATCCATGTCTCTGTTACTTATGAATTTCAATATCGCGTATGACACATGCAAATATAATTTAATTCAATGTGTTGCTTTCATAATTTCAAATAAATATTTAGTTTTCAAGTTGAAGCTTAAGGGCAAATGGGCAATGTAAAGTATTCAAAATAGAAAAAGGGTTGCCACTAACAAAACAATTTTCAATTTCAAAATACATTTTAAAACATTGTTATTTCAAAATTTATACCAAATTAAAAAATGAATTCAGATTATCTACTAAATAGTACAAAAGATTTAAAATTAATACTTATATAGAAGAAGCTTTAGAAGTTGTATGTACATTGACAACCAATGACAGTTCCAGAATCCAAAATAATGCTTAAAATTATTTTTTAATTTAAAAACTACTAATATATATATATATATATATATATATATATCATATATAAAAAATATTATATATATCGCGAATTTTGGAAAGTAAATGTAAAACAGAGGTTGCTTAGGTTGGCGTGTTAATAATAATAACAAAGGAAGGCTTTTTTGGAGTTTGTTAGGGACACGCGGTCGTGAGAGCAAACGACGCCGTCAAAACAAACAACAAAACAATTCGGTTTCGAAAAAGTCAAAAAAACAAATATTATATAATTATATATTATTATATTTTTTAAATTAAAAAAAGAGAAAAAAAAAGAAAAGAAAAGAAAAAAAAGAAGTTTGGGATTCCGAATTGTAGTGGGACTAAGGATTTCCAGTTTCTTACATTCCATAAAACGCAAGGAAAGATCCTTGTCTTTCTCTTACGCACCACACCACACCACAACACTCCCTTCTTCCTTTCTTTTCTTTCTTCTTTCTCCTCCTTCCTATTTCCTATTTCCTATTTCTATTCGCCTTCATCTTCATTGTTTATTTAAACCAATCCCCACATGGCTTCTTTCTTCTCCGTTCATATTTCTCTATTTCTTTGAGTCTTTTTCTCCTACATTTCCTTCCATATCATTCTTTTCCCCCATGGACAACATCTCACCCTTTGTTCTCAATGGAGGATCCATCAGATTGCCTGTTGGATATCGATTTTGCCCTACAGATCAGGAGTTGGTCGCCCATTACTTGAAGAGGAAGGTCTTTCATTTGCCACTTCCTGCTTCTATTATTCCTGACTTCGATATCTTCCTCACAGATCCATGGGCTTTGCCAGGTTTCTTCTATTTCTCTATATAACTTATTATCATATACTTTCTTATTAACTGGATTTTGATGGGATTCTGTGTTGTTGTTGTTGTTGTTTCTGGGTTAGGGGATTCGAAAGAAAAGAGATTCTTTTTCAGCAAACAGAAGAGTTTCTCTAGGAGGAGTGCTGGGTGTGGGATATGGAAGTCTATTGGGAAAGAAAAGTTGATATTAAGCCCAGGGCCGATGAACCAGTTGGTTGGGTCTAGGAAAACTTTGGTTTTTTCTGAATCTAAATTTTGTGAGACAAAAAGTGCTACTCGGTGGGTCATGCATGAATATCGATTGCCTCGCTCTGCATCTCCAACAACTCCCAACTCAACACAGGTACAGACAAATTTGACCGTCGACTTGTACTAAATTACCAATACTACCCTTTCTTTTTACAATGAACTGATTCCTTTTCTAACTCTGTGAGTTTGTTTTGTTTTGTTTTGTTTTGGTTCTGGACTAATTGACTAAAATTAAAAGCAGATTGAAGTGGGGGATTGGGCTGTGTACAGCTTGTTTCAAAAGAGAAGAAGGCCTAAAAGGCAAGGGGTGGAAGAGAAGCAGAGGTTGAGAGAAGCCGAGGAGGCAAGCATATTGGATTTGAGGGTGGAGGACGGTTGGGAATTTCCTCAGCCTTCTTCGTCAAGTTCAAGTGGAGTCACTGAAGTTTCTTCAAATGCTGATCAAGAAGAGCACAGCAGTAGTTTAGGCTTAGGCTTAGGCTTAGGCTTTTCTTCATATTTTTCTCAAGCTCACGTGAGAGGGGTGTGACTTAGAGATACCCCTCTTCTCTTTAGCAGCTCAATGTTCAATTTGTTTTGTTTTGTTTTGGGTTGCTCTGGCTCTGATTAAGTAACGACAATGAGTCAAAAAGAGAAGAACCAAAAGGAAAAAAAAAGGGGCAAATTTAACTACTGTCACTACTCTTCCTGGGGGAAAGCCAAAAAAGAAAGAAAGAAAGATAGATGTCTTTTTTACATTTCCACCTTTTCAATGCAATTTGAGTTTCCCACCTTTTTGTGTGCCCTGGCGATAATTCTACCAAAACTCGGTTTTCGAGATAATCATGAGGGTGGGGGAGAAAGGAAAAAAGTAGCACCTTTTCTATTTCTTCTTTCTTTTTGATATTTTAGCTGACTGTAACAAAAGCCAGAAGGCCAAAACTATGGGGCAAATGAGACAATCTACAACCCGTACATATTTACGAAAGATAATGACAAACTTAAGCATCCATTAGAGAGGGCGTAGTGGTTTTTTGGTATCCAATTTAATAGACAATTAGTGGAGAGAGAGGAGCCTTCATGTGAGGCTATTCGTAAAGGCATCTTTGGCATATGAATTTGATACCCCATCACTAGTTTTAATCTTTCCAAATCCTCGAATCTCCACGACTTTCTTGATTTTAGATTTTTATTGATTTTTTAAAGAGAGGGAAGGAGAGAGATTCTCTCATCTTCAATAGCTGTAGAGGTTTAAATTATTAGATTTGGGTTGGATATGTTTTCTCCTAAAGAATGGGGTTGGGTCGAGACGGGATGGCTGAGCAAGATTTTAAAATGAAGTAATTGTGTTTTTTTATTTTTTTTATTGAGGGAAAAAAGCAAAATTCAAAGCTTTGAGCAACACAACGCATCCTCACGGTGAGCTACGGCCTACGGGTATAAGATTCTTTTTGTCTACTAGTAGATGACCTAAGAAACACAAATATCCAGAAACTCTTCTTTCCAAGAAAACATATGTATATATATATATATATATATATATATTGTTCTGCTTCAATATTTCAAGAATAAATTAAAAGAATCCTTCTACTGTCGAGAAATTTCTGCTCTTTAGATTTGTGTTCTGCTTCAATTTTTCAAGAATTCAATGTTTTTATATATAAACAAGCAAAAACGACGTGAGATTCCCTAAGCAGCAGAACAGTAAAGTGGAAATCTAAAGAGATATAGTTGAATGGCGAAGCAAAAGTTAGTTTCTTGCCGCAGAGGTTTTAGAATCTTTGAAGAGAAGATGATCTTATTAAAACGATGGTAACATTCTGCACGCCACAATAGTAAAGAAGAGAGATGAAGATGTAAAGAAATTTAACCTGGAAGTTCTGGTGTGTAAGCCCCTGGAGTGGACCTGTCATGTCAATTTCAGAAATTCATTAGCAAGTACGAGTGGTACTGGTATTTGCCATGTGTATGTCTGTCTATTTAAAGCAGCTAGTAATGACATTTGCCACAACTTTTAAGGCAATAATCTTCAACAATATGAAAAAAGAATTTAAAATAGCAAAAATATTAACTCCATCGCACAGTTCTAAGGATAATTCATCCACGATATTCAATTAAGAAGTGGTTTGTCAAAGTAGCAGCTGATATAACGCAATCCTTGGGAAGTGATCGACAGGAAATCTTCCGAGCTCATCTCAAATAGAGAGTTTTCGTTTCAAATTCCAATTTGGTATTTATTTATTTATTTATTCTTCACGGAGTATGTCTGTAATCGAATGCAGAAGCGTCAGCAGGAGCTGCTGACACAAGTAATATGCCAAGCCCGCACGTCTTCAGCATAACCTTTTTCTAGTTTGAAGCATTAATATAGAGACCCTGAAGCAAACCAAGAAAAAACTAAAAGGAGCTAAGACAACTTCAGTAGAACATATACCATATATTGTAACATGATACCTAGTTTTCTTATTCGATTAATCTGAGACAGAATCAATATGTGCACAAGGGACACGTAATCGCCGTTCTGGCTCATCTACAGAATTCCAGGTGAATGCAAATCAAGCTAATCCCATAATCTTTGTCACTTCATTTGAAGATCCTTCACAAATAACCATCTTCACTAAATGACAACTACCCTCCATTCGTAGAACATTCACAAAAGAAAATCCTTCACGATCTTCTCAATAACCCTAGTCACTTTATCAGGGCTTTAAAGGCTAAACTATAACAACTGGAAAGATAGAATAAATGATATAAATTGAGAAAGGGAAACTGTCCCCAAGGGGATTCAAACTTTCTTCCACTTTTATAACTCATTCGGCTCTCTTTCTACCATAGGCTCTTAAAACAGCAAGCATATTGGACTATCACAGTAGAAAACCACGTACTTCAGGAGCAATGAAGTAGAAGTAATAGGAAAAAAACAGCCACGTAGGGAAAAGGAAATGGTTGATACTATAATCAAATACAGCACCATCACGCAACCATACCAAGTTGAATCGTGAACACAATTATCAACTACCAGGCAAATGTGTACTAAAAGAAAAAGAAAAAAAAAAGAAGAAGAGGAGATACCTCAAATTGCAAACATATTCGCCAGATTCAGTCGAGCGCTTGGTATTCTATGAAGAACAGAAATACTTCCAATTTCTAGTTTTTTTTTTTATGCATCAAACAGATTGGTTTTAAGGCATTGTGTACGGAGAATATTTTGTCATAGTCTTCATAATATCAACGGCACAAATAAAACTATTGAAAGTATAAAATACTACAAATATAAGAATAATGGAATCCTAAAACATAATAGTGAACCACGCCTCATGGATGGAGAAAGGAAATTGATCTTCCATTGTGACCCAAGAATCAGGTTTTACACGACACTTTTTCATTTCATATTCGTATTATTTTAATATACTCAGCCTGTGTACGCAACCGACTCTGCACCAAGGTCGCAATAGCTTTTATAATACATTTCCAAGTTCGTGACAACCAAGTTCATCTCTACAGAATGATTGCATGCATTGCTTGTTGTGATGATAGTCTATACTGCTCATAAGATTTTACGGTCACCAATAATCCCCACAGGAGCAAACGCCGTCTTTAAAATGATGAAACCTACTTGAATCTCTAACAATAATTTCCCTTTCAACAATCTGTGAGATTACCTTGATTGCAGCATGACAGTCTGTACAAGCTCTCAAGTTTTTCATTACCACGATTGGCAACCCATCCGGTGTGTTGAGTAGAGCAAATGCAATAGCTAAGCGTTCACTGTGGTATTTAAGAGATTCAATTTTAATAACCTCATCCTCATCGTGAAGGGCACAAGTTGTGTCTGGCTTATATCCTTTCTTCTCCATTTCCTTCGATAATGCATCGATCTTTCTCAAAATCTTCTTCATCTGGGGATGGGACTTATCATTTGCTGAGAATACATGAGTCTGATGTTTGATCTCAACCCAACTATAGGCTGGGACCTTTCTAACCCCCCGGTCCCTCATTGCCTTCTTGACCTTTGCAACATTGTCCCACTGACCAGCTACCGCATAAATATTAGACATGTTGATATAAGGAGCAGCATCTCGAAGATCTTCCATATTAAAAAGCCGATCTGCTGCTTTCTTGGCCAATTCATGATTCTTATGAATTCTGCATGAGTTTAATACCGAGGACCACATGATCTCAGAAGGCTCAAATGGCATTTGAGTCATTAACTTTTCAGCTTCATCAAATCTTCCATTTCGACACAATACATCAACCATTGATGTATAGTGTTCTCTCTTAGGAGTGACTTCATAAATTTGAGTCATGGAGTTGAAGTGCCAAAGAGCTTCTTCGACGAAACCACAGTGACTGCAAGCTGACAAAACGCTGAGAAAACTAACAGAATCTGGCTTATAGCCCGACTGAATCATCTGCTGAAACGAATTGAGCGTGCCTTCAACATTCCCATTCTGTGCATAAGCTGAGATTAAAGCATTCCACGAGACAGAATTCCTCTCAGGCATCTCTCCGAAAGATTTTATGGCATCTGTCATGCAACCACATTTTGCATATGTATCTAGCAACGCGCTCCCAGAATATACATTGGACATATATCCTGATCGAATTAGCAATGAATGCAGTTGCCTTCCCAAAGAAATTGAAGCCAGATTTGCACATGCTCTTAAGATACTAGCAAAGGTCGCTTGATCAGCAGGGACACCAGTTCTTCGCATGTCACTGAATACATTTATTCCTTCTTCATGCTTTCCCTTCTGAACGTAGGCCGAGATCATTGCAGTCCATGGCACTGTACTTTTAAAAGCAATATTATCAAATATCTTCTGAGCTTCCTCATCTCTGTCACATTTGCCATACATGTCAACCAAAGCATTTTCTACCAGAGGTTCAAAATTTGCTCCAACTGTAATTGCCTGACAATGTATTTGCCGACCCATTCTCAAATTAAGACTACTTGTAGCTATGCTCAATAGTGTTGCAAAAGGGAATTGCTTCCGGTCAAATCTAGTAAACTGTAATTTCCTGAAAAGATCAAAAGATTCTTTGAATTGCCCATTCCAAGCATAGCTTGTGATGACTACATTATATGATATTCCATCTAACTCTGGCATCTCACAAAAAAGCTTCCTTACCTCATCCACTTGGTCCTGCTTTGAGTAGTAATCTAGTAATGCATTTCCCACAAACACATTCCTAACGAAGTTGGTCTTGAGAACAAAACCATGAACCTGTTGTCCAAACTTTATGTCATCTAGACCAACAGCAGCAGATAGAAGGGCCGCAAACGTGAAGTCTGAAGGCTTTATTCCACTATTGTGCAGTTCTAGAAAGAGCTTTATTGCTTCTTCACTCAATCCCTCATTTGTGTAACCTGTCATTAAGGAATTGAAGGTTACTGTGTCTTTGTTTAACATATGCTTGAAGAGCTGACTAGCTAAATATAAGCAATGTGTTTTGCAATAGGCATCAACCAACGAGTTGCAAACCATGAGATTGTACTCATATCCAAGTTTAATGACTTGGGTATGAATTTGAACAATCACATTCTTAGTTTCCAATTCACCAAAGCCTGATAATAAAGTCACTAGAGTCACATAATCTGGTTCTAGCCCTCCCCTTCTCATATCAGCATAAAGCCTAAACGCTTCTTTAGATTGGTTAGATTGCAAATAACCACCAATCAAAATAGTCCATGACACTGCCGTACGTTCCACCATGCCATCAAACAACTCTCTAGCTTTAGATAACTTACCAAACTTAAGGTGACCAGAAATCATCATGTTGAGAGAGATCGTATTCTTGGCAGGCATTTGATCAAATACCTGATGTGCGTGGACAAGATCTCCTCTCTCGAGAAAGCTGTTGACCTGGAAGTTAGAGCGGCATGTATTTGGATTGAAGCCAGTTTTGACAATGTGAGCATCAATAAGATGATTACTATTCAAGGACGGCTTTGGAGCTTGAGAGTTTCTTAGAACAAGGTTTTGAAATAAGGTCGCTCTATATGGCTTCATAGAACTTCAATTGCCATTCACCCGCAGAATTGAGCACCACATATGTATGAGTAACACCAGCTAATGCTAATGAGTTTTCCTTAGCATTGAACACAAAAGTGCGCCTCATACAATCAACCCGAATTTAAAAAAGCTATGGGCATAAAAGAAAACTAATGGGTGATCATAAATCCAAGATTAATACACTTACAAGCTCTTTAGAGTACAACCATGATGAGAAAATTGTTAACTGCAAGGGGGTAAGGAAAGTGATTTTCAATCCGAAGATGACTTACAGTGTACAGTGCCCAATTGTTGAGACAGCGATTCGTTAAATTTTGGAGAAATGTAATGAATGACTAGTGATGCGTTTCCAGAGAATTTTGAAGTGAAAACTTGATTCAAAAGGAGGCAGGAAGTAAAAGGAATAAGATTGAGCTTCGTTGAAGTTGGAGAACAAACGAAGGCGCGAAAACTTTGATCCAATAGAAGAAAACGAGGGTCGCGATTCGCTAAGTGGCTGGGCTTGTTATTGGGAAATTGTCCAAAGCCGCGCGGGTCTGTCTCACATTTCAAAAACTCATACCATTTATTTTTTTTATTTTTTTTTGGGAATGTCACAATGTCTTTTGTCAGTCAGTCTCGATCGATTTCATCGACCCCAAGATTTCTTATTTAGTTCGGATAGCTTGCGACTCGTCCACGCGTAAGTGAATATGGCTAAATCTATCCCGAGCTTTTTTTATTTGTTGTGATGAAATTGCCCTAAGTTTCGAAAACATTTGTTATATTATTTATATGTACATCTTAATAAAATGTGTAAGAGCATTCACCCGCGATGAAGTTTTATAATAACTTCCAATAACATCTTTTCAAGTATTTGGTTCCTCTTCCACATTCACATTTCATATTTTCCCCAACACATCAAGCAAAATTATGTTTTCCTTGTCATTTGAAGTTAAAGGTCTCGATCATGTTTTTTTATATTTACCCTGAGATTAATGTAGAGTTTCAAATCTCAACCGAGTTTATAATGAATTTCACTCTGAGATTTTGGTTGTTTTATTAAGCTTATGTGCGTATTTGCATAATGCCTTGTGTATTTATTGGTTTTGGTGGCAAATGGAAGGAGAATGAGAAAAATATGTTGGAGGTCAAATGAAAGGGTTAATGTAGATGTCAATATAAAGTTTGAGGACTTTTTAGGTGAAATTTACAGAATTAGTGAGATAAATTCAGTCGAGTACGATTTAGTTCTAAGATGCTTGTATAATATGAATCATTTTATATATGCTTTTGTCATTAGTAATCAAGAAGATCTTCACTTTTTTCTAATCAACAATGATGTTTGAAGTTGTGGTTATGGCTTCTAAGGTACCAATAGTAACCTGTCAATCTAGGAGTACTTCGACTTCATTTACTATTCAAATGGGCCTAAAATGTTAATTAACCACACCTGAGACTGAACTTCAATTTATCCCCGAGTATAATGTTATCTTGAATGAGGTTCAAAATTTGAATCTATTGACTACTAATGTATGTCTACTAGAGTTGGGAGACAATACAGATAGCTTGGTTAGCATGGTATAAAGTCATCTGACAATGATATCAAATGATAATGACACTGCATTTGACATGAAGATGTCATCAGATTCTGATGTTGAGGTAAATGTATAGCCTTTGAAGATACTTGAGGCAAATGTTAGTACACATCGTGCACATCATATTGAGTTGATAAACAATCATAATCCGATAGCAATAGATGCAGAATGTATGTTTAACCTAGAATCAAGTCACGAAGGAGTCATTGGATGAAAGTAACTCGATGACTCTTGATGATCAGTTGGAGGTTTAGTGGACAGTGGTGACAAACAATTTGTTAGTGTTAAGAAGTGGAGCCGAATTGAAAATTAGTGGCTCACACCATTTGTCCTCTCAACCGAGTCATCTATTAATGATATCTAGGTTGGTTATTTGTTTTTAAGTAAGAAGGATCTAGCGAAGAAATTGTTTATTTTTCCCATTAGGATGAATTTTCAACATTGTGTTGATAGATCGAACAAAAAGTTAAATGTTTTAAGATGCATTGAATCGAGTTGTTTGTGTAAACCATGGATCCTACAAAAATTCCAATTCTTTTAAGGAACTTAAAAGATGAATACGAATTGAGTTTAGTGGTTTAAGATTCTATAATAAAAGGAAAGTTGGAAAGAAATCTCACTAAGGTTGATGGTTGTTAAACATGGATCATAGAACCCTTAAAACCTTTTAAAACAAGTATAATAACCTGGATTAAGAAGGAATTCTATTTCAAGAATTAGTTATAAAGGACATTTGAGTATCATGGTTTAAGTGGCATAATAGGTGTGTCATTATTTGTGTGTGATAAAATAAGTGTCATGGTAGTCTTAAACTAAGAAGTGGAACAAAGGTTAACAAGGAAGAGGTAGGTGGCAAAGAAGGAGCAAGTCAAAACAAGAAAATTTTGTTGATATTAAGTAGGAGGTGTATAAGATGCAAGACATTTAATTCATGCAAGAAGGAGGTGTAAAGAGGTTAGTAAAAGATGTAAAGTGGCTAAGAAGGTGGTGTCAACGGTTGACCATGCAAGCATGAGGTGGAAAGTGTGAGTAGGAGGTGCCATCACCAAGACATGTAAAGGAGCTCTATAAATAGGAAATTTTGGAGGAGAAGTTCTTCCAAACCACTCGTGCCATTTGGAACATTCCAATTAGAAAATCTCTCAAAATGAGTCTAAATTCTAGGGTAGGGCTGTCAGACTAAAAAGAGTTGAGGAAGGAGTCCAACTTATAAACAAAAGCACCAAATGTCATTTCTTAGGCAAATTTAAGCAGTGTTGAGTTTTTGGAGGTTACAGGACGCATCGCGTGGAGTTAAAAGCTGAAATTTGGCAAGTTTACAAGCTAAGGATTTAGCTGTCATCCATGAGTGACTTATGCATTTAAATGATTTTTAAGAGTATTTTCAAGCTTGATTTATTAAGCATGACTTTAAAAGTTATTTATAAACATGTTTTCAAATAGATTATGTTGAACATGTTTGAACTAGTTAGCGATGATTTGTGAGTATGCTTGGCACTTCTGAAATAAAATTGTTTACTATTTTAGAAAGATATTTTCAAAAGCATGAGTTTGAAGAAAAATTGTTTTAAGCAAGAAAACCATATTCGTTATATACACAAAGTTATCTATGGTCAATATGCACAGAATATTAGGGGTTTAAGAGCTTTACTGACCACTTAGCCAGTTACCACCAAGTTCAGGCACGATAATATCTATTGGGGTTGATGCCTTAAATCTCGTGATCTTGTAGTTTGTAATCGTATATATTATACAAACTTTTTATTTATCTAATAAAATAAAGTGTTTTATTTTATTTGACATTTAGTTGCATTAATCCACAAAACCAATAAACTAACATCTAAGGTTATCTTCTATAACCTAAACATGTATGTGGAGAGATACAAGTGGATAATGTTTAAGAGATAACCTAAATGGTCTGTAGTAAATGGATAAGGCTGGAATCCTGGTGACACTACGAATACGACCTGCTTTGTAGTTGTTACAATTGTTCTAAAGTGCTATAAATGATTTGATCCTAATCATTTATGTCAAGACATTAGAGCGGGGGTATTCTATACAATGAGTTTGTATAAGACCGGACCATGAAATGAATAGTCTCTCTTATTAACACCGTTACTAGTTGAGACTACATTTCACCAGGATGACTATAGGTGACTTGACCTGAATCCTGAGTGAGTTGTGAACTCCTTCCTCTAAAGGCGATCCTTTGATTTGTATGGGTGAGAGTGGTCTATGTAGCCTGTTGAATAATGGAATCAATCACAAATTGCCACATCATTTACTAAAATAATTATATTTGGGATTAACTAAAAATTGGCATGTGTCCCAAATTAAATTTAAAGACAAATTGGACAATTCTAATGATGTCACGTGTCTTTATTATGGAAATTGGGTCAAATTAATTATTTTGGTTCAATTAAATATTATTTAGTTGGGCTAAAATTCATTTGAGCCCAAAAATAAGCTTAATTTAACCCAAAATTAAAAATGAACCAAATCCATGTGATTAAGTCCATGGGTATGGTCCATGGACCAGACCAACTCAAGTCCATAAAAGCCCATCAGGGAACTCTATAAATAGAGGAGTTCTCTTTATTTGCAGGGGTTGAAAATTTTTTACTCCAGAAGGTCTAGAGAGAATTCTCTCAAGAGATAGAAGCCTCCTCAACTCCTGAAGTCGACCACCCTCGAAGATTGAAGCTCCTTTGAAGATCCAAGCTTTCTTCCAAATCTTTAACTTCAAGAACACCCTCGAAGATTGAAGCTTCTTCGAAGATACAAGCTTTCTTCCAAGACTCCAACTTTAAGAACATCACGTGCTTCGCTTCCTCAAATCAAGCGTAAGCATCCAGCCGAAAGAGAATCAGAGGATCAAATTCTAGAGATCGAACCACATTGCATCGAATCAACATAAATACAACATCAACACAAGTCAACTCCACGAATCAAATTTCTCTGGAAATCTCGTGTGAAAAAATTGGCACGCCCGGTGGGACCTTTGTACCTCTCATCTCTCTCTCGTCATCCAACTACAAGAAAATCAATGGCAACAAGTAAGGCTGCATCCAAATCTTCTGCTACAAGTGACTCTTACATTGGACTTGTCACCCAAAGTCACTTAAAGAGAAGCATGCAAGAACAAGAACAAGGTTTTGTCCTCAAGAAGAAAAGTTTGGAACAATTGATAGAATCTCCTAAAGGTGGGATTATCATCAGAGATAATCCTTTGTTCAACAACTCTACGCCTGCTTCTAATCTATCAGACAAAGAATCACACCTTGAAGTAATGTCTGTCATGATGGTAGATGTGGCAGCTGAGGCAACCAAGGCAGAGATGGAGAGAAAAATAAATTTCTTAATGAAAGTTGTTGAGGAGCGAGATCATGAAATCGCCGCTTTGAAAGATCAAATGAAGGCTTGTGAAACTGCTGAGTTAAGTCAAACTCCTATTGTCAAAGATACTGATAAAGGGAAGAATGTGGTGCAGGAAAACCAACCACAACAACAATCAGTCTCTGTTGCTTCTCTCTCAGTTCAACAGCTACATGATATGATCACGAATTCCATTAGAGCTCAGTATGGAGGACCGCCGTAAACTTCTTTCATGTGCTCTAAGCTGTACACCAAGAGAATCGACAACTTGAGAATGCCACTTGGGTACCAACCTCCAAAATTTCAGCAATTCGATGGAAATGGCAACCCAAAGCAGCATATCGCCCACTTTGTCGAAACATGTAAAAATGCAGGATCAAGAGGAGACCAACTAGTCAGGAAGTTCGTTCGAAGCTTAAAAGGAAATGCTTTCGAGTGGTATACTGATCTAAAGCCAGAAGTAATTGATAGCTGGGAGCAGCTGAAAATAGAGTTTCTCAACCGCTTTTATAGCACTAGGCGTGTCGTCAGCATGATGGAGTTAACAAATACAAAATAGCAGAACGGAGAGCCAGTCATCGACTATATAAACCGATGGAGAGCTCTAAGCCTGGATTGCAAAGACAAGCTCACAGAACCGTCTGCAGTAGAGATGTGCACCCAAGGTATGCACTGGGAACTTCTCTATATTTTATAGGGAATAAAACCTTGCACATTTGAAGAATTGGCAAATCACGCCCATGATATAGAGTTGAATATAGCCAACAGAGGAGCAAAAGATTTCTTGGTTCAAAGAACAAGGAGTGACAAGAATGAAATCAATGACACTAAAAAGATTGCAAATAATGTCCTAAACGAGTCTATGCTTGTTCAAGAGATTCCATTTAAATCTTTCTCTAAAAGAAAAGAAACAAAACATGAAAGAAATCATGATGGCGATGAAAAGCAACGCCCAACTCTTAGAGAAAAACAGAAAAAATTTTATCCCTTTCCTGACTCTGATGTTGCAGACATGTTGGAGCAATTAATAAAGAAGCAACTTATTCAATTGCCAGAATGTAAACGGCCGGAGCAAGTAGGAAAAGTAGATGATCCTAACTACTGCAAGTATCATCGGGTCATTAGTCACCCTGTTGAAAAGTGCTTCGTGTTGAATGAGCTAATTCTAAAGTTGGCTTGTGAAAATAAGATTGAGCTGGATATTGATGAAGTAGCTCAAACAAATCATGTTGCAGTCAATATGACTTCAAGTGTTTCGCCATCAATACTGCTTTATGATCAAAGGGAAACTTTGATTCAATTTGGGACTTTCGAACCTATACTTGTTCGGTTCCAACAAAAGATCATGACGTCGAACTTTTAAAACAAAGAAGAGCCAATTGAGGATGAGGGCGAAGAATGGATAGTCGTGGCTCATAAAAAAGAGAGACAAACAAATTCTGTTCAAACGAAGTCACACTTCCATCAAAAGCATTCAAAAGGAAACATCTCCCATAAAAAGAAAGGAAGAAGGAACAAGAAGATGTGGAAGCCTAAGCCCATCAAAGGAAAAGACGAGGACTTCCTCCAACCTCGACGATCGATAACTTTGGCAGAATTCCTCCCAAGAAGTTTCCTTGAGAATCATCCAGAAGAAATACTAGAAGTCACTGCATGTCATACTACCAGCATAGTAGAAGTCGACAACAATTATGATTCTTATGAAGAAGTAGACAATTCAAATGAAATTAAGCAAAGGACTTCTGTCTTTGATCATATCAAGCCTTTAACTACTCGATCTTCAGTCTTTCAAAGATTAAGTATGGCTACGAAAGAAGAAGAAAACCAATGTCCAACGTCTACTTACGCTCGAACTTCAGCTTTCAAAAGGCTAAGCATTCCACATCGAAGAAACATCGACCTTCAACATCTGCTTTTGATTGTCTAAAGATGACAAACGATCAACAACAAAGAGAGATGAAACCTTTGAAGGCAAAACCATTTCATGAAGAAAATGATGACGATAAGATTCACAGTCGTGTCTCATCACGCATGAAGAGGAAATTGTCTGTTGACATAAATACAGAAGGTTCCTTGACCGTGAAACCAAGATTCATTATCTTCACCAATTCCATAAACGAAGGAGATGAGAAAATTCTTGATGAAAATAAAAGTTGTTAAATATGCAAATCTCCTTATCTCAAGAGCCTAAACTGCATGGTGCTCCTAGCCCACAAGAGTTTAAAAGGTGAATGGTAGGAAAAAAAATTGAACTACGTTATGACTTGATCCCTATACTATAAAGGGTACATAGGCAACTTAAGGGAAACCTTAAGTTCAGTCCAATAAAAAAAAAATTTGAACTACGTTATGACTTGATCCCTATATTATAAAGGGTACGTAAGCAGCTTAAGGAAAACTTCAAATTTAGTCTAGTAAAAAAAAAAGAACTCAGTTGAGAAGAATGGAAAGCAAGAGTAGTGTCATGATCACATAAAGCATGGCATTAGCAATTGATGGTTTTCATTCTCATCAAAGAATATCAACTTAAAGTTGATGATGCCTTACTGGGGGGTAATATAACAAAATTAAAAAGGTGTGGCACTAGGAGCAAGATGTTGATACTTATAAGGTGACATCATTCTTTTGAAGTTCAACACTCCATCGTCAAGTTTATAAGTTCCTCAAAATCAAATTCGGGGGTTGTGTTAATGTTTCTTAAAACTTAAGTTCACAAAAGATTAGAAGTTCCTCAAAATCAAATTTTGAGGCTTTGTTGATGTTTCTTCAAATTTGAGTTCAAAAATTTCATAAAGGATCATTCAAATGCAAGGCTGAAGACTTTACCAATGCTCCACCGACTTTGAGGATTGCACAGTTATTTTTCAATGTACAAGATCGAAGATTTCATCGATGTATCCTCATATTCAAGCTCAAAGGATTCATTGATGCTTTCTCATATTTAAATTTAAAAGTATTGTCTTCTTCAAGCAAAAAAATAAAAATAAAAATAAAATAAAATAAAAAGACTTCATCTTGCCTTTTCAAGCAAGTTTGAAGACCTTAGGCTTCATTAATGTAGAGGCGGCTTTGCCTCCTCTAAAAAAAATGTCGACAAAAAAATAAATAAATAAATAAAAATATATAAAAATAATAAATAAATAAATAAACACTACCTCATTTCTAATAAGTTGTAGCCTTGAGAGAATGGCCAAGGTACCCGATCGCTCCTACCAGGGTGGTGGCTCTGACGGCAAAAGTCCGATCGTCCCCCGATAGAAGTTACACCTCTTCAAACGACGAAGGTGCCCGATCGCTCCTACTAGGGGGTGAATTTGACGGCAAAAGCCCAATCGTCTCCTATAGAAGTTGGATCGCTAACGACAGTACCACCTCTCCAAACGACGAACTGCCCGATCGCTTCTATCAGGACGGTGGATCTGACGGCAAAAGCCCGATCGTCTCCCGATAGAAGTTGGATCGCTGACGGAAGTACCACCTCTCCAAACGACGAAGGTGCCCGATCACTCCTATCAATGCGGTGATCTGACGCCAAAAGTCCAATCGTCCCCTGATAGAAATTGGATCGCTGATGGCAGTATCACCTCTCCAAACGACGAAGGTGCCCGATCGCTCCTACCAGAGGGTGGATTTGACAGCAAAAGCCCGATCGTCCCCCGATAGAAGTTATATCGCTGACGGCAGTACCACCTCTCCAAACGACGAAGGTGCCCGATCGCTCCTATCAGGGCGGTGGATCTGATGGCAAAAACCCGATCGTCCTTCGATAGAAGTTGGATCGCTCACGGCAGTATCACCTCTCCAAACGAGGAAGGTGCCCGATCGCTCCTACCAGGGCGGTGGATCTGACGGCAAAAGACCGATCATCCCCCGATAGAAGTTGGATCGCTGATGATAGTACCACCTCTCCTAACGACGAAGGTACCCGATCGCTCCTACCAGGACGGTGCATCTGACGGCAAAAGCCCGATCATCCCCCGATAGAAGTTGGATCGTTGACGACAGTATCACCTCTCCAAACGACGAAGGTGCCCGATCGCTCCTATCAGGACGGTGGATCTGACGGCAAAAGCTCGATCGTCCCCCAATAGAAGTTTGATCGCTGACGGTAGTATCACCTCTCCAAACGACGATGGTGCCCGATCGCTCCTACCAGGATGGTGGATCTGACGGCAAAAGCCCGATCGTCCCCCAGTAGAAGTTGGATCACTGACAGCGAGGTTACTTCTACAAATGATTTAAAAAAAACAATAAATAAATAAATAAATCCTTACCTTTTGACAATAAGTCTAGTTCCTAAAAAAAAGATGGAGAGTTAAAAAAAATTATTATTATTAAAAAAAATAAAAAAAGAAAAATAAAAAGAAAAAACAAAAATGGAGAAGAGATTTTTTTTTTCTCTTTTCTTTCGTATCTTTGTTCTCCTATACGAGAAAAGAATGATCTATGAGTCTATTTATAAAGCTAACAAGTCCAATTCCTAATAGGATTTGGAAAGGTTTTAATTTTCTTTTTAATAATAAATAAATTTAAAATTCAATTAAAATCCAATTATCTTATGATATTTTATTTTGGAATAAAATCTCGGGTTCCACTTTTAAAATATTCAAACATATTTTATTATTTTAATTTTTAAAATAAAATTAAAATTCAATTATCTTATGTTATTTTTAATAAAATCTCGGATTCCACTTTTAAAATATTCAAACATATTTTGATATTTTTAATTTTTAAAATGAAATTAAAATTCAATTATCTTATGTTAAAATTGGTCATTCCAAATTCTTAAAATCAAATCAAACCACCATCAAACTTAAATTTTTATCCTCAAAGTAAAGTAAATTCTAGATAAAACCTTAAATTTTTCTAAATTAAGGATTGGCCATATCCCAACTATTATTTCAAATTTAAATCAAACTCATGTACTAAATTCATAGTTTGATTAATTGGATATGTCAAATAGAGCAAAAAAAAAAATGCTCATATTTGGACTTTAAATTTATCTTTTCGAGGTTGACCCACTCATACACGTGCATAAATCTGGAAAGGGGGCATTTGTTGAATAAGAAATTTTGGAACCAATCACAAATTGCCACATCATTTACTAAAATAATTATATTTGGGATTAACTAAAAATTGACATGTGTCTCAAATTAAATTTAAAGATAAATTGGACAATTCTAATGATGTCACGTGTCTTTATTATGAAAATTGGGTCAAATTAATTATTTTGGTTCAATTAAATATTATTTAGTTGGGCTAAAATTCAATTGAACCAAAAAATAAGCTTAATTTAACCCAAAATTAAAAATGACCTAACTGTACTTACGAGCAATTTGTGAAGGGTCATTGCACTGTTGATTAGTTATATCTAATGGACACAAAAATATATTACAGTAAGAAGAGTGCAAATATTAGTATTTAGTGGAATGACTAATAGTTAATGAATATAGATTAATTTAATTAAAAAGTTTAATTAATTAATCTCATTTCATTGGAGCTTCAATTTGTAGGTCCATAAGGTCCTCTTGTTAACTCAATAAGGATAAATGAGAATCAAATTTATTTTTGTTTAATTTGAATTGTTCAACTTGATTAAAGGGAATAAATTGTATATGATACAATTAATATAATGTATTTGATATATTATAACGTAAAGTTTTTACCAGAGAAGTTAATATTTGAATATGATTCAAATAATAATAATAATAATATGAATAAGATTCATAAATAAACTATAGGTTAGAATTAATATGAATTCGATCATATTAAAACTATAGATTATATGAGAGATCTAAACCATTGGTTATATTATATATGATATAATATAAAGTTTATATTATATAAGATATAATATATATTAAATTTATATTGATTTTATTTAATTTAATTAATATTTTTTAAAAAATAAATAGAATGTGGGAGTTATTCTACATGGGAAAGTGGGAGTAAGTTATTTGATAACTTCCCCAAGATTTGTTTTAAAAAGAAAAAAGAGAATTTTTTTTTAAAAATACTATCTTATTGATCTCTCTGTATTCCAAAGGAAACATAATTCTCTCAAAATTTCTTCCCTCACCAAAAGTAAAGCCCACAACTCTCTGTGATTCTTTACTTGGAGAATAATAAGGAAGATTTTGTGGTGTCTTAAAAGCTTGGAAGAAGAATTCTTTAAGGTTCTACAAAGGTTAGTTTATTTTCACATTTTCCTCCATGAGAAGCATGCTTATTTAGTTTATTGTTTTTCTTTGAATTTATTGGTTTTACAAATTGAATTTCACTTGCACGGCGTTCATACGCTTCCGCTTTTAAAATTCCATTCCTTCAATATCAATTTTACTCTACTGTCGATTTTGCTCTAATACCATAATCGAGTTCAGGCATGATAATATCATGATCGAGTTTATCAGGCATGATAGTGTTGAGCTATCAAGCTAACGTGACCGAATTTCAGAATATAGAATAAACAGAGAAACATTTATGAAATACAAAATCATTTTATGAAAAAGAGAATTATTTATTGAGAATAATGATTTACAAAATTGAAGTGTTTTAGAAGCTTATATGTTATTTATATGATGGTCTGCATATGTTAAAAAGCTAAACTTGAGCATAACTATTTCAAAAGCATGTTTTACAAGTTGTCACTCACTGTGCTTTTTAGCTCACCCTTTCCAAAATGTTCTCCACTTTCTAGGAAGAGATCGTGATCCCCAAGCTTAACATATTTTCGGTAGTCTGTTGTGCTAGTTTTATTGTTTACATTTGTGCATCTAGTAGTTAGTAAAAACAAGTATGTGTCTATAAATATGTCAAAACACGAGAATGTTAAACATGTGTTCGTAACATATATGCTCGTCTGCTTGTGTTAAGAGTTTGTGTAAAACTTATCCCAAGGAGTATGAGGCTGACATTACCTATGAGAGGTGTGGAAGCTTCGAGAAGCTACATTATCTATGGTAAGAGGGTCTCCTGGAGAATCTTACAGTTTGTTAGCTCGATATGGGGAAGCGTTAAAGATTTCTAACCCTAGTACTCGATCGATTTGGAGACTGAATCGGATGGTCATATTAAGTACATGTATATAACACTTGGGGCTTCTATGAGAAGTTTTTTAACTACATCAAGCTTGTAATCATGGTTAAGGCCGAACATTGTAAGGAAAAGTATAAAGATATCATGCATGTAGCTATGTATGTCAATGCTAAAAAGCAAATATATCCTCTTGCCTTTGGGTTAGGGATAGGAGAATGGAACCCTAATAAAAGCGACTAAAGTAAATGTGGACTTTTATAGTTGAACCACTATAAATTTATTTGTATTTTTTCTTCTCCGTCAACTCGATAATACTTGTTCTCCGAAATACTTTGTTCGATTGAGTATTGTTGTCTTGCATTTGCTCTGCAAAGTCTATTAAAACTCAACAAACAATTATTCGAAAAAGTTTCCTAGTTTGGTGTGATAGGAAGCATACGATGAAATTGAACTAATTTTTCAACAATCATATGGTCAATAAAATGTATGTTCCGTTTATATGTTGATTCAATGGTTTTTGTACACAGGCCATTCCATTCTAAACCTCCTCAGTTAGATAGAAATAAAGGAAACTGGAAGGCGTAAAAGTACAAAAGAATATATGAGTTCCAGGCTAAGTCATAGGTGCAAAATTCTCGAAGTTTTCCTTTAAAAAGCATAACTAGTTAAGGTAAAACTTAGTTAAGAATTGGAGCCAACAACAAGGCATATGGTTTGAAACCCTACCCCAACTGTTTGTATTGAAAATGAAGAAAAACAAAACCCTCAAATGCAGGCAGGGCAGCTTCAGATCAGCTTAAACGAATGTAAAGAGAACTGAAATTCCCTCACTACCAAAGATTCTTCCAATTTAAGATATCAAAAGTGAATGCCTATCCCCATCAATAAAGGACAAACATCTGAAAAACAGGCATCCCATCAAAACAAATTAAGCACAAATACTTGATAGAAAAAAAACAATGTCTACAATAATTTTTAAGCTCAACTCTCATACAACTTCTCATGTTAAACAAATTGATACAATCTAATACCTCAACCCAGCTGGGTATTTTCCTGCACAAACTTTACATATCATTGATAGAATTTTCTACAACTTCAGCATACTTAATTAATTATGAGCCCCAAAAGTACTATATACCCAAACATTAACTAATGTCCAAGAAAAAGCATAAGAATAAAGGGAAAAGTAAATATAAGAAAAGTAATCATTTCTTAAACATATCTTGGAGAATCAACACATTGTATTTTATTGAAAGACTTATACAAAACTGAATGCAAGTGAAATAACTTTACTTGAAACAACTGCCATCAGAAGATAAATGTCAAATTACATTATATAAGGGCAATAGTCTGCATGATGTGCACACAAAAATATACTTAACTAAAAAGGTCATCCCAACTTGAAGAAGAAAACCAATTTATCAAGCTGGAATATTATTGATACCGGAGGTTCTATGGAGACGATAGGGGTGCCTACCTCCCTGTAGAGCTCGAACCAAGAACATTGTAACTATCAGATAAAGAAAAAAAAAGAATGTAATACTTATTGATACGTGACATTTGGGACATAAAATTCGCATCAAAGACCAAATTTGGACTCATAAATTATTTCACAGGAGGCACCAAGATGGAGACGAATCCAATCCATTATGCAGCAACTTGACTGAAAAGGCTTTTTCGGATCTGCCAATGAGAAATACAGCTGTTAGTTTATTACTCTAAATAAGAACGTTATGATAGAATGGTGCAACAAAATAAAAAACAATTGGCGTTCCTTTGCAGTTGGTGAAGTGGAGCTATAAGAAAGACGTATTGGAATATTGCAAACAGACCCAGGTAAAGTAATTGTATTTCCGTTCTTTTATCAAAAGTGTCAAATCCTCAAATAAAGAATTTGTATATTCCCAAAGGATAAGAAAAGGTGAGGGAGGAGCATAAAAATGCACCTTTAAAGGCCGATATAAAGTAAAGGAATCATGTTGTTGAGCTTATATTCCTAAAGGTTAATCATAAGTTAAAAGTTCAACCTCTTTATTGTCAAGCTAGATGTAACTAACCAAAGTTAAAAATATGCATCCTGGGCAAAATTTGAGTGGGCCAGTAAGTAAAATAACAACGTACTGAGGAACTTACAGATGCAGTTGGTAAAAACGTTAAAGCTTGTCTCACCTTCTCTCTTTAAATATGTTCTGTTATTAGTGACGAATGGTGCCACAAAACTTTTCCATGTTTGTATGTAAAGAATCAATACACAACTGGTAGCAGTGAACATTTATAAAACTAAAAGAAAAAAACCAAGAAACAACCTAGTAAACTAAGCCTTGTCTTCTAGCAAAACAAGAAATCTTCTAAATGTGGATCTTTTCCTTTCTAAATTTCTTTTTGAAGAACTTTTTCGCTCTAAAAATGATGTAAGACAATAAGTTTTACACATGCGCACAGCGGATTAGTAATTAGCGAGGTAATTAGCAGCCACCCCAGTAACAGACAGTAGGGTATGGTTGAGAAGTATATGTACCTCTGGAAGTTTTTTACGGAACACAACATCCAATCTAGCATCAAGGGTGTTCTCACAGACAATCTTCCCATCTCGAGATGCCAAGACCACACCTCCAGAGCTGAACAATCAAAAGCTTAATATTAGAAGCCTATAGATATATTGTTCATTTTTCAAAGAAATAGTGCATACTGCATAGCAGAGAGAACCAAAAGAAGAAAAACTTATGATACAAGGGCTCAATACAATTTACAAAGTGAAAATTCTAAATTGTATTCCGGTCAAATTTCATACACCATAACCTTGTATTTTGAAGTTCATATTAGACAGCCCTCGTAGTTTGCAAATTCTACAAATTGAATCATTCTATCAATTACAACTGATACTTCTTAACTGAATCAATAAACATGGATTAACATAAAAAATGTCATGCGTAGTATCTCTATCAAAAGTAACAGTATTGTTTATTAGAATACTTCAATTCGCAGACTTGGAAATGAACAAACCATGGGGTACCTAAGACTATTGTCAAAATACAAAGGTACAATCTGCAATTGTAAGAAATCGCAGGATTAAAAATCCTAAACAAAAAATTTGTGCCTGTCCCCGGGGCAGGAGTAATTAGTTACAAACTAGACAAATAAGATATGCTTGTCAGGCTGAGGCAAAGTATTCAAAAGTTACCTCCCAATCTCATAACACATAACTTTGCCAATGCTGAAATAATATTATAACTGACCAAATTTAAGAAGCAGGAAGTTTGTATGTAAAAAATGGTAAAGATTGAAAAGGAAAGATTACCAAGAAGGACCGTGATGATGGTGATGACTTGGACCGGGTGGAAGATGGACATGGTCAACAATGATCTCTGGCTCATGAACTTTTGCTTTCTCTGCATATTCAACAGCTGCTGAACCCAGCACAGACTCCACCAAATGGACGTCACTTTTGCGGCATCGCAATAAAACGGCTGGCTCTTTCAGTCGAAGCAAGCTCTATAAAATAACAAAAAACCTTCAGGCAGTGCATAACACATCTAGTATATGTATATCCAGCATCATATTTATCCTACAGCAACCATACTAACCAAAATTTAAAGGGAAGATCAACCCCCACAATGCATTCTAAGCAGCAACTATCAACAAAGAGATGAATAAAAAAAGAAACTCATTCATTGTTTATCATGATGATGAGTGTTTCAATTTGATACCTTACAGAAAGGAGAATTTTATCCATCCAGAGTTATGTGAAACAAAGATTTGTTTTGGACATTTAAAGTTCCTAATTATCTGGCATAAACAATTAGTAGCACTCTCTTACGCGTAATAAATAGACAACTATAAGAACCAGCCAATACGAAGCAAACTTTATGACTATAAGAAGTTTGTCTAAATCAAAGAATCAATAAGTCTACAGAAAAGTTTATGACATTCAGATATAGATAATATTTGAAATTTACTAACCTGAACAATGAGATCCTTCAAAAGATTTTTGTAGACATGTTCATTTTGGCTTACACTGAGAAGCTCCTTTGATGCTGCCTCTTTCATATTGTTTACAACATCATCCTGAGCTTGCAGAACTTTGATCCGAGAAGCATTGAGCTGCATGGAGTACTCGCTGGATAAAGCATCAATTGCGCGAAGATGTTATTCGTCTATTACAAGCTTTCAAGCAACTAAGACGCATGAATAATGAAACTATAATTAACAAGTTATAGGGAGGAAAAAAAAGAGTGCAGACAGTTACATCTTCTTCCGGATTTCAACTTGCTTCTCCTTCTTCTCGTACTCTTGCCTGATCTTCTTCTTCTCTGCCTCAACCAGCTGCAACTTTTCAATATTGAATTCCTACAATAGAAAGAAAAAAGAAAATGAATTCCTTCCGTCCAATGGTAAATGCACACAAACAGAAATACAGCAGATACGAAACCTAGAATCTGTAAGACATAGGTAAGCGATCATAAAGCAATGCCATAAGTAGGTAGTTTTTAGGAGGATTAGCAAAGAAGAGAAGTAAGAAGTAAAATCATGGCATCTAGAAGCAGAAAGAAGTAGAAATCGAAGGAAAAAAGAAAAAAAGAAAGAAAGAAAGAAATACTTCTTCAGCAGAGACGGAGATCTCGTTGGCCTTTTCCTCGGCTTCCTGGCGGATGAACCTGACCATCTGCTGGATCTGCTTGGAAACATCTGCGTCATTCATTTTGGCGAAGTGTGAAGATCCAAGCCCTAGAAACTGAGGAGTTGGTGTGATCGTTAGCTCTAAGATGCCTGGATAGAAAACAACGAAAGCGTTGGATGGTGTGAGAAGAAAAGACAGTAGATAGAGTGTAGAGCGCGAGAGAGAGAGATAGCAGAGGGTACGTACCGATCTGGAGAGAGATGACCAAAAACGAAGAAGAATTGAGGAAGGATGAGAGAAGAAAGAAAGAAAACGAGTGAAAGAGAGATTGTGAGATTTGGAAGAAGAGGGTCCCGCTGAACGTTAGCAACGTGAGAGAGATTGGGACACGATCGCGAAACCAAACAAGATATCAAAACAGCCTTCCATAGTTTTTTCTTTTTTTTTTTTTTTATCTATTTTTATCTTTCTATTTCTTTTTCCCTTCCACGGGGTAGAGACTCGATCCTCATCTCTAGATCCATATTTATAAAATATTCTTATCTACTATGATTTTTATTATCTCATCCCAATCTTTAAATCATATAGTTAAAGAAGATATAACGACCCAACTCTTTATACTAAGCTGAGGTCGTTACTAAAAAGAAACAATGACAAGAGACAGTTTTTGTTGAAACGAGGGAAGAATAAATTTTCATTAAAAACGGAATATTAAAACACTGAAACATAAACGCGGAAGCAAAACTGAGTCCCTATATGGCATGTCACGGATCCTTCTTTGTCGCTCGCCAGCTTTCCTCTACCTTTACCTTCGCCTGAAATGTTAAACATAGAAAGAGTGAGTATAAACATATACTCAGTAAGGGACCTACTACTAGTCCCGCTAGGTGTCTGTTAACTTCCCTTTAGAGTCCTGAAAATGGTACCCAATCTCTAGCACGTTCCCGAACACGTGCAAGCGCTCCCGTAGGAACGAAAATCTGGTCTTCGGTGTCCCGGGGAGCACCTAGGACATGCTGGTCTGTAGTGAACCCGGGGGTAACACTAAGACAATCGGGATGCAAGGACCCCGTCGAATCACTCGAATCAAATCTATATCCATGCTAGACTGGCGTCCCGTCGGACCACACAGTCCTAAATAGGTGGTGATCACGAAGGACACCCATGCAGGTACGACTCTAATAGACAAAGTTAACAGAACACCCTATCCATAGCATGTAGCATAACATAACATCATAACATGGCATGAGTATTAATCTTAACGTCCTTAATCGTGTGATTAATATATCATGCATTAACAATCATCAACAGTCATCAACAACATACTACCGGTCATTAACATAATATCAGTCATCATCATCAATCATCAACATAATAATCTCAGTCATCATCATCAACATCAATACAATGACAGTCATTATCAGTAGCATCAAGTTATGCATTTTAGCTACCATCAATGCATAATCATAATTACATGCGATCTCTTAAATTCAGTTCGAAGGTCTAGTAGGAGAATCTCTTACCTGGAGATTTTAGCCAAACAAGGTACTCCCTAGTTGACAGTAAAAATTCTCCAATTAACTTGATCCTAATCATAAAAGGAAAACTTAGTATCTTAATTAATGAAATTAGCAATTGGCTAACATTCAAAAATTCTCCCAAATTAATTAACTTTCTAAAAAAAGGGCTGAAACCAATTCAACCTTGATTGGGAAAAATCCAAGATTTAGATCTGAATAAAGTTTAGCCAATTGAACAAACCCCAAAAAGATCCAAAATTAAATTAATAAAATATTAATTTAATTTCATTGGCTTACCAAGGTTACTCAAATGAAGGTTGGAAAATACTTGATGAAAAATTCATCACTTTAAATCCTCAAGCTTCCAAAGAGACTAATCTTAACTTCAACTGATAAGGCGGCGACAACAGAGGGTTATCTTAGAGAAGAAGATGAAGAACCTTTTTTTTTTCTTTTACTTTCTAATTTAAGCATTTCAATGCTATTTATAGACCCAAATAATAACAATAATATTTATTATTATTATTTCCTTTTCCTTTTCCTTTTTGGATATATATATATAATACCAAAAAAATATACATATATCTTTATTCCCATTATCTTTCGTTGCCTTAATCTTAGGCATTTATAACCATTAGTAATAATAATAATATTTCTTTATTATTATTATTTTTCTCTCACCAAAATCTACAATAAATATATATTTATTTAAACCATTATTCTCTCTTATAAATAAATATATATCTTTTCCGTCCAATCAAATCAACAATCTCTCCTTATGAATTATCTTTTTTTCCAAACAAATATAATTATATTCCATCATATAATTAACTTTTCATTTTTTCAAATTAATAATTAAATATATATATATATATATATATATATATATATATATATATATATCCATATATATATATATATATCCATATATATATACTCAATTAAATCCAATTCCACCAAAACCAACTTTTTCCTCCAAAATCTCAAATGAACTTAAATCCTCAATTATTTTAATCAATCAAATCTTTTCCAATAAATCACTTATAACTTTCAACATGAATTATCTTAACCCAACCATAGCAACTCCACTCCATAATCAAGATTTATATTTCTGCAAAATAATTAATTATCTTCCACAATAATTAATTATTATTTACCTTTCTTCCAAAATAATTAATTATCTTCCACAATAATTAATTATTATTTATCTTCTCCAAAAATAATTAATTATCTTCCACAATAATTAATTATTATTTATCTTTCTCCAAAAATAATTATTAATTATCTTCCACAATAATTAATTATTATTTATCTTTCTCCAAAATAATTATTAATTATCTTCCACAATAATTAATTATTATTTATCTTTCTCCAAAATAATTATCCTTTTACAAATAATTATATTTTCCCAAAATATAATTATTTTACTTTTTCTCCCTTACCAAATATCTTTTCTCCAAAATACAATTACCTTTTCCTTAAATAGTTATATTTTAACAAATATAAATATCTTTTCCTTTAACATAATAATTATATGTATATAACTTTCAACAACACTAAAATCCACAACTTTACTTAATCCTCTTAACCTACCATTTAATAAAAACTCAACAAACACCACGTGTCAAAACCTCTAATTAATTAAATATTCATCCAAGAAATATTTAATTAATTTTAATTCCCACTTAAATCAAATAATTCTCATTAAATGGATTCAAAATAACGCCCAATAAATTAAATCTAATTAAACAAAATTAAGATAATTAACTCCAAAATTATCTAAATTTTTGGGGCGTTACAATCTTCCCTCCTTTTTGAAACTTTCGTCCTCGAAAGTTCTAATCTTTGAACAACTTGCGATACTGGGTTCTCATGTCTTAATTAAAAACAATTTCAACCAAACTCCATAATCTTTAATTAAAAATACACACCCATGTATATATATTTAATTAATCCAACACAAAACACCAAATACATTCTTTAACTTCGAAGTCCAATTATTGTAATACCCATGATAAGTTCCTTAAACTTATGGGGTGTTACAAAATTATCTAAATTTTTGGGGCGTTACACAAGATATGTACAAAATACAGTAAAGTCTTAAATTTTATTAATGATAGACACTCATAGATTGTCGTTGATGGAATATAAAAATTTATTATATTTTATAAATATTTTTAACGGTTTTTTGATATATAAAATTTCCTTTTAAAATATGGACATCGATGAAAATTATGACGAAAATGTTGATTTTAATAGATACTTTTGAAAGAATTTTAAAAATAAGATTTCAATAGTCCAAGTTTGATTGTTGATTGCAAGCATGTCTTCTATGTTTAGAAATTGGCAGATATAACAAAATATATGAATTTGATTTTTCATTTATTTTCGTTAAAGTGTATATTCCAAGTTTGTCCTTTTTACAAAAATCCACGCTTATGGATTTATCTTCTTCTTCTCCTATGTCTCTTTGTTTTTCCACTTGTTGAATGTATTTTTGAATTTGATTTGTTTTCATAATTTGAATTTGATTTGCTTACACAATTTGATTTGTTTGTACATCATGAGCTTACACGTTCCAAACTTAATCATAAATGTTAGAAAATGGTCTCACTTCCTTTATTTTGGTTATTTAATATTTCGATTAAGAATTATTTAATCTAAATATTGCTAGTTTGTTATGAAGATTCTTGGACTTGGTTAGGATTTGGTTTCATGTTATTGAGATTAAATTCACTCTCTTTTTAGCAAGTTGAAAAGATTTTCTAGATTGAAAGTGTTTACGAGAAAGGAAAGTGAATTATTATTATTATTATTATTATTATTATTATTATTATTATTATTATTATTATTATTATTATTATTATTATTATTATTATTATTATTATTATTATTGAAAGTGAATTATTATTATTATTGAAAGTGAATTATTATTATTATTATTATTATTATTATTATTATTATTATTATTATTATTAAGGTTGGTTTCTTTCACTTTTATTCTTTTAGTCATGTCTTTATTTTAAGTTTAGTTACGAGTCAAAATGTGATAATATTTAATTTACCTATTTTAAAAAACTAATATTATTTCTCTAAATCCTAAGGTAAGTTTGAATTATATTATATTATTGAAGATTATTGAAAGAAGTAGGAGTTATAAAGAAAAAGAAGAAGAAAAAAAGTCAACTAATATATAGAAACATGATAGCAATGACTATTGGAGAATTGATGTAGAAAAATATTCTTATATGTAAAATGTTAGTTTTTTTTAGAATGTTTGTAACAAATAGTACTAAGAAATCCATAGTAATTGCAAAATATAAAGATCATATAATATTTTTAAACTAAAATTTGAAAATATGTATTTAAAATTATGATTTGAATTTAGTTTCACCATATTTCAGTTTTCAGCTCTTTTGGTTTTGTGCTTATGTCTAAATATTAAATTTTTATCATTTAAAATAACACTAATTTTAAATTTAAAAACACATCCTTCAAAGAAAATGCTAGAACGTTGATCTAGAAAAACATAACAAAGAGATCTATTAATTTAAGATAAAAGACACGATGAAAAATAAGCTCTTAAATTATTTTACTTTCTCATTATTTCAACTTTAAAAAAAGGAAAAATATAATAGAAAAAAATATGCAGAGAAAAAACTTTTCATTCTGCCCAAGTATATAACTTAAAAGATAACAAAAGAAAAACAGTTTCAAAGAAATAGAAAAGAACGTAATATTTACAGAGAAATAAAAGAAGATATTGTATTTATGGTCTCCAATGTCGAAGAAATAATTTGTTTTATTACATTTTTCTCTTCCCCTAATTGATTATGCAATTTTTTAGATTCATTCTTTATCTTGTCTTCTTATTTTTCTTGTCTCCTTCAACTTTCCTCTCACTTGACAACGCCTTGTTCCTAGCTAAGCAAGAGATACAATATATTTATATTGAATAAATTAGTAGAAAGTATGAGTTAGAAAATTTTAAAAGACTTCCTTGAATTTATTATGATGCCCATAAAAGGTCTTCAACGTACTATTCTTGAAATTAACTAGGGTAATAAATATTTTTCAATCAAATATTAAAAACATTAGAGAAATGAAGAGAAAGAGTTAAAATTCACCCACTATTCATGAATTAAGTTGAATGACAAAATTGTCATTAAATGAATAGTAAGAACACTTATAATAAAAAGGATGAAATGTAATAAACAAATTTCTCCGGATATGAGCTTTTGCGTATACTATAAACTATAGATTTTTCTCTACAAAATATTTAAATTTTGTTTCATTTCCTTCGTCTCTTCGATTTTTCTCTGGTTTTCAACAATTGCTTTCTGATTTCGACTTCGTCTTTGGAACATTTATCACATTTTGTGTTTGACTTTCATTAAAGCTCTATTTCTTCTTAAAGATCTCTATCTTATGTTTCTTCTTTTTTATTGCTATATGTTTCTACTTTTTTTAGAAATCGGTTTCGTCCTAAAAGATCATTTTGGTCGGAAGATCGATTTCATCCTCTCCTAAAAAATTCTTAAATTTCCAACGCTTAGTATATTTCTATTTCCCTTGATATTCTCTCCTTTTTTTGGTTGAAATTGTAATCTGAAATTGGTTTTGATTATTGTTTTTTTAATGAAAGTATTCAAGTGACTAAGATTATGGAAGAAGAAATTGTAGTGATTTTGTTGGAATTTTGAGAGATTGAAGAGTCTGATTTAATATGATTTGGATTTAAATTTGGTGAATATAGTTCATATAAATGCTTTTTTTTTGTTAGATTTATTTAAATATAATGTAATTATTAATGTGACCTGTGTATTATCTACTGTTTTTTCTTTTAGGCCTATTATTTCATTAAGTCTATTAATTAATTTTTTATCCATATTAAATGTTTCTATTCTCACAAGATTTTTAGAGAAATATAGTTCGTGAAATTTCGAACTTTGTATTGATTTTAATATAGTGTAGTAGATACAATTTTTAGGGGCCGTTTGAGAGAAGGGTTGGATTATGGAAGGGTTAGGGTTATCATAAAATTGGTGTTATAATAAACCTGATTTTATTATAACATGTGTTTGAATGAAGGGTTTAAAAAGGTAGTTTTATGATAAGATGTGCTAGAGAGAAAGTTACGTGGGTAGAGTTTATTTTTTTATTTTTCAATTTTTTTATATTTTTGTTTCCAATTCATTTTATAAATGTAAAAATAAATTATTGCATAATTTTTAATTTTGAAATTGTCTAAAAATTTTGTGTAACAGTTTGCCTTACTTTTTTTAACGCCGAGTCCTTATTTAATTTGATTAAATTAGTAATTACATTTTACTAATTTGCCAATAATTTCTTTACATATTTGTAATATCTTTTTCGAAGTCATTTTGTAAATGTAAAAACCACTTATTGCGTATTTTTAATTTTCGAAAGCGTCCAACATTTTTTTATAACAGTTTGGCTTACTTGCTCTAAAGCAAATGTTCATATTCAACGGACTTAAATTAGTAATTAAGTAGCACCTAAGCGCCTTTTTTTTTGCAAATGTTACATACACACCGTACAAATTAAAATCTGTTCAACCAACACCCGTTAATGCGAATTGCGATACTAGGACTTGCATTAATACTAACAAGTAGAGTAAATACTAAAACAGTTTCATCAAATAGAATTACCAAGAATAGTACAAATCATACAAGGAGCGAAGTAATAAAACATAAAGTAAGCTGGTGGAAGTAGAAGAACAATCATCAATCTTCTCATAGCAGGATCGTGCAGAATTCCATCTTCTCCTCATTAGTCATTCTCAAGGAACTGCGCATGTCGTCTAAACTGTGAAAGAGGCTCCATGAGCAGCTCGCCCTATCCAACCTACTTAGTTCGAGCATCGCACGCAACTTGCGAAGGATTTCCTGGCGAACTGTGGTCTCATTATGAAGCATGACAATAGGCCACTCGACAATGGCCCTCAGCTGGTCATTCACATACTCCATCACCTCATGAATTAGCTCAATCTCCCCCACCCGCTGCCCTCCCCTCTTTCGCTTTGATCCATTCGATCTGGTCCTATCGTTGAACGCACAACCAGGTCGTAAGGTGCTTACATCATCCTGGGACATGTTAAACCCATGGTTGTACATGGTGTGGATCTCCATATCGTTTCCATCAGGCATTTGAAATCCCTCGTACCCACTAGGATCGTTAAACCTAACGTCGGTGAAAGTCTATGCATCTCGATCTGTCGCCCTATCCTTCCCAAACACATATGTCAGTTCCTCATAATAGGAAAACAGTTAGTTTAGGATGCCCTTCGCTGCAGAATGTGTCTACATAAAAAACATGGTCAATAAAAACTTGCATTATCTAAACGGTCTAACCGAAGTACAGTTTCAAAGTAGGGTAATTACAATGGGTAGCAATTTTTAGAATAATTATTAAGAATGTGACAATATGTTTAAAAAATTGCAAATATAGCAAAGTCTATCGGTGATAGACTTCTATCATTGATAAACTCTTATGGTTTATCAGTGATAGACCGACATTTGCTACATGGTCTATTAGTGATATGCTCTTATCATTGATAGATTTTGACAGATTTTGCTATATTTGCAATTTTTTTAAAATGTTGCTATATACTTCATTATTTTAAATATAATTTCTATATTTGCAACTATCCCTTCAAAGTATTTATACGTTTTTTAATTTTTTCCTTACCCTAACCCAGTTGTCAAATATGTCCTTCTTAGCAATTATGCAATTTGCCTCATCATTCTACCTGAACCCACTATATGATGGCCCACACATTTCTACGATTGCCTGAAAGGTTCGCTTCAATGTCTTTATTCGGAAGTCTATAATAGTAGTGGCTTAGACAAGACATCCAAGCAACTTTACAACCATCATTCAAAAAAGTTGGGTTAGGTAACCTGGTCGAAACGTTCTGTTGTTCGACTTCCATCCACCTACGGATACCAACTCCACCAAACACTTCAGTAATGTGGCCTCCTCCTTCTTTGTCCATACATGCTTAGGGGCACGTGACGAACTTGTCATACTGACAGTGAATATGACAACAAAGACATTCATACGTAAGTAATGTCGAATGGTAACAATAAATTTCACATGAAAAAAAAAATAACTTCAAGGTATATCATGGGAATATATATATTTCCATTAATGTAAATCATCCACACATACATTTGACATTCAATAACACAGTAACGGTAGTAAAATTGCAAAAACACAGTAGCTTCTAATTTCAAATGTTGGGAGTTATTCGTTACGCAACTGCCATTCGTTGAACATTGTTGGGTTAATTCATCACCCCACCGAGTCCATTTGTTCGAGGTCTTAATGTAGTGAATGTTGTCTCCTGCAGTGGTCGTCACGTATACCAAGTCTCCCTCGTTGATGTTCTTTAAGTCATCTACATTCGTCATCTCCCTATTTATCAAATTGTGCAGTAGGCAACATGCTAGAATGGTGCGACATTGGACTTGGACAGGGTAGTATGACTTGCCACGAAAGATTGTCCAGTGACCCTTCAAAAGACCGAACGCACGTTCAATGACATCCCGTGCGGATGAGTGTTTCATGTTGAAGTACTCTTTCGCAGTGGTTGGTGCTTTTCCAGTGCCCCTACCCTCTGTAAGGAGTGAGAAATCTCTCTGCATTCGAATACCCTATGTCGCATAGATAGTAAAACCCTGTTATGTAAGACAAAGGGTTATGCACAGTGAAGTACAAATTTTTAAACATCGTGGGAGGAGTAGAAGTTGTAAATACCCTTGGGAACTTGAAGTCCATTTGGTCGTGTAAGTGCATCCTGATGAATGCACGAATCAACTGCAGATCCTTTCCAGCCGACTAGAACGAATACGAAATCGCCTTTTGTGTTGCAGAATCCGAGGACATTAGTGGTAATTTCACCCTTACGCATCCTGTATCTAGGGTGATCGGTTTGTGGCACGTTCACCTTTATATACGTCCCGTCTAATTGCCCAAGGAAATTTTGCAGAGTTAAGTAAACTGCCATTAATTACAGGGACGTTGTGATACGCGACATACAAATGATTTTTACTATGAGCACCTCAAAGCACTTCCACCGTGGATCGATGCATGTGTTGGTTATTGGCTGTGGTTTCTTTAGCAACCCGTCGTGTAGTCGTATCACAGTCAACAAGACGGGGTTGAATTGTCGTGAAATAGTCTCACCAGATCGAATAAATTCCCTCTATATAACTCGGTTCTTTACGTCATGGGCAAGGACGTGCAAGAACATTGCAACCATTTTCTCAATATCGACAATCTCTGTCGACGAAAGGCCAACAACATTTCGTAATAAATGACATAGAATAGCAAATGTCTGCCTGTCCATTCAAATATTTTGGCGACGTACCAGGTCGAACCCGTGTATGATGCGAAAGTATGCAAGCTTGCCTAATTCTATGCCTAGTATCATATGGTGTATGTGTCAGCCGCTTATTGTTGTTCATAAGTGCTTCCAATGTTAGCAGTAGCTGATGTTGGAAAACTGTGAACACAGTTAAGATTGCAGCAAGGTTTTGTGGATCCATTTGAAGGTAACAACTTTCCTAACAATGATTAAGTATGTATGTTATTAGAATGTTGATATACATGTTACAAAACAAACAAGTAAACATCAAGTTCTAATATGAAATATACCTACAACTATTGAACAAATTCAAATTTCAAACATGGGACGACTTGTGTTATTAGTGAATTTGAAAGAAACAATATTGATATAGATGTTTTAAAGATTCTAATTTGACAATTGGTAACATGTGTGATGAAACTAGATGGGAAGAAAATTGTATACAACTTTGGTAAAATGTCTACTTTTAGTGAGTGATTAAAATAGTAATGGATGTGTGTACTTAGAAAAGTATATACAAGTATTGTAAATTATTCTAATTTCAAATAAGTAGTACTACAAACAAAGGAAAACATTTCTCTCACATCGCTCACACGCAAATTCCACTAAAATTTTGTTTTCAAACACATTGGCGGTTAAATTTGAAAACGTTAAAATATAGAGCTATGTTTCCTAATGTGAAAAAAATTTTAAAAACAAAACATGTGGTAATATTGGAACTATAGTAGGTTTGAAATCTTCTTAGGGTCATTTTTTAATATATTAGGGGCATCATTTCACTTTTGAAAAGCGACGTAGAAATTTCAATGTAAATTTTTAATTTTTATTACGTTTCAATTTATCGACTTCACGTTTGATGACTATACTTGTTTTAAAAAGATAGTAGTGAATTATGGGAAAAACTTACCGTTTAATCTTTTGTTAGACTAATGTGAGTCGTAGTAGTGAAATGCAAAGTATTGGGATGATACTTTTGCAAACAAAATGTATTGAACGTGCATGCAATAAATTGGCAAGATTTTCAAATTTTAAAGTGCATGGAATGGAAGCATACTACAAATGTTCTACATAATGTGAAATGTAGTGTCAACACAAAACCAAAAAATGGCAAATTACAAAACTGAAAGTTTTTTCTGTACAATTGAAATTAAATTACACATTTCTAATGATAAATGAAACAAAACGACAACAAAATGAAAAAATGATCTAAAGACGGCTAATCCATAGTACCTCTTTCAAGGGTATTGTGAAGGCCGACGCCCTGTATAAGAAAAACAAGATTAGGAAATGACGAAGGGATGCGTGCACGAAGTATTGTAAATGAGTGGAGTTGATGAAAAAAAAAATAATGATTACATACCTTGTACGCCGTTGAATGGACCTGAAATCAAGATTCAAAACGTAAGGCGTTACTAATAAGCATGAAAATGTAAACGGTTTTTTTTTTAAAAAAATTAGGAGCCTCAAAGTAAAGAAATTCATTCAACAATATGAACCGAATTTCATAGTAGTGGAAACATCCATTAAAAGGAAAAAAAAACAAGGAACAAACATGGTAATAGGATGGAATGTAGATACAAAACAAGGAAGAACGGGAGGGAGGATGCTAATAATATACAAAGAGCCGAAATGAAGAAACAAATAACAAGGAACAGAGGACACGCAAAACAACCAACAAACTCAAATGATGGAAGTAAAAGCATATAACGACATTAAAACTATTTTTTTAGTGGTTGAAATATCAATTAAAAGATTTGAACTAAGTGACACTAATAATAACATGAAGCATACATACAAAACAAGGTAGAAAGTGATGAAGGATCCTAATAATATAGAAACAACAAAATGAACAAACGAAGAACAAGGTACAGAGAACACACAAAATAGCCAACAAACTCAACAAAGGAAGTAAAAGCATATATAAGGAGACTAAAACCTTTTTTGTTAAGTGGTTGAAAGTGAAGTAAAACAGTGCAACATACGTGAATGACATCAATAAAAACATGGATTATACATATAAAAGAAAGCATAAAAGGATGGAGAATGATAAAAATGTGGAAACAAAAAGTGACCTAACAAAAGAATAAATAGCAAAAGATAGAAGAAGACAACCAATGAAGTCTCAAATGAAAGTGATATGGCAAAAGAGAAAGGGTGTATAAATAGGGGGAATGGGGGAAGTTATGATGCCTTTAATGATCACACACCAAAAACCACAGGGGAATCTCTACAAATGACAGGATAAAAGCATAGAAAAGTCACACAATAGTCAAATTCTAACCATTAGAAGCTACCCTATTTAGTACATAAAGAAAGATTGTCAAAAGGATTAAAGAGACAAAACAATCTGCAAGGAACATATTTAAGCGGTCAAAAATTTTCCCCATAAGAGTAGTCAGTCAACAAAACAACAAAACATGATAAAAAGTACTAAATCAAAGTGAATGGAAATTACAAGAAGAGGGCAATTTGAATTTATAATTCACAGAGTAATGTCCAATAGGTATAATCCTCACAGAGTCGAAACAAAAAAGATTGAATCCAATAATTTTATATACAAGCATTGGAACCCAAATTAAGACAATCTTTAATGGAACTGAATGAAACAACAACATACAAACACAATTTTTTTTTAATAAAATTGAAAGAAACAACAACATAGCCAAACTTGTACCTAACAGAATAAAAAATGCAAACATATTTAAGTATGAAAAAAACAATTAAGAAATTAGTCTGGGACCAACAAACTCGTCATCGACTTTACATAAAAAATCGAACTGATTGCCATAAAATGGTGTGGTGTGTAGCACCGGTCCTAAATCAGTGAAGAGAAACGCCAATTGGCAAGGAAAACACCAAGCAAAAAATCGGTAAGTCGAACGACAAGGGAAATTCCAAGGGGCAACAACGAACTTGCATGTTAACGGAGAACGCCCATTGAACATGCAAGGGAAGGTTTTAGAGGCAAGGAATAGTCCTAGCCGTTCAATGAAACCCATAAATAAGAAACCAAAACGTTTTAGAGGCAATGCCGTTGGAGCGAATCCTTCAACAAAATGCGTTCAAGTTTCGGAGAGTGAGAGTGACGATTTAGAGAGATGTAGAGATGGATTCTGATGAGAAGCGAAGGGGGTTTTCGATGGAAGGGGGATAGATTTTTTGGGTGAAAAAACTAAATGTTGTCATGTCTAAACTAAAAGGAAGACAAATCGAAATCGAAGGGAAAGAAGGAGAAGAAGAAGTAGAAAGAAGAAGAAAGAAGAAAAATCAAATGGAAGGGAAAGAGGGATTAAAGGGAAGATGAACACGAGTTGAAGGAGATGATGAGAGAGACAAATAGGCAAGTGGGTAGACGAGAGAATGGAAGGGTTAGAAGGGTAATACAGGTACTATGGAAACCCTAAAACTAGGGTTTCCATAACCCTACGTCCAAACAGGGGTTAGGGTTAACTTAACCTAAGTCCACAGTGTTAATCCCCTCCCAAACAACCCTTTAATATTGTTTATTGTTGGCTTTTTGGCTCTTAATCGTAAATTAAATAATTTTAATTAATTAATTAATGTTTTGATGGTAATAAATCTGAATTTTTATTAAAATTTTTATTATTTTGAATAGTCTATAACGTAGAGCTCAGAACAATGATTCTGATGCCTCTTAAATCACCAAAATCGGAGTTTAAACGAAGAAAATATTGCTAAAAGAAGCTTAACAGAAAATACCCAAGATAGTGATGTGACAACCAAATAATGAAATTGAACCAATTACAGAATGCCATTTTGAAAAATGGGAGTAACACATATAACTTCTGATCTTTGAATTGACTTGAAAAAGAAAATAAATTTAATATTATCATTTATTTTTGTATCTAGCAGCTAATTTTTAAAAGATGATGGACTTGTTATTGGGATTTAAAAAATATATTATTATATTATTATTTGTGTTTGTCTAACATTAGTTGAGTTTAAATCTTAACCATTCAATTTTCTTTTACTTACCTTTGATTACCCAAAATGATTTTGCATTTCAATATATTTTTTCTCTTTTTAAATACTTCATTTTTCCCCAAAATTTTAATAACTTTGTTGAATTTTACAATTCTAAGAAATTGCAAAAGTCACCATTGTTTAGGCTTTAGAGTTTAAGTTGTCATCGACCGTCCCAAAAGTCACTTTATGCGACCAAGTGGAAACGTGATTGCTTAGACATTCTACCCCAATCTCTCAGTGAGATAACATGCAAAATGTCTAGTAAGTGGGATAAACACAACCAACAAACTTAACGTGAGATGAGAACTCAATTGAAAACACAAATACTTCATTGATAATGGTCAAAAGAGTACATTTAACACAAGTACAAAGTTCCTTCAACAAAACATATATAATCTCGAAACAATAGTTGGACTCTCCTCGCCTAGCTACTACATGCTATGCGAGTTGATAGTGGCCACTACCAAGATGATGTAGTTTGAGTATGGCATAGTAGTTGATCAAAACTGCAAGTCAAACGTTGGTTGCCCTTCGTTACTTGAGGGGGGGGGGGGGGGGGGAATAAATCCAAACATTTAAAAGGTTAAACAAAAATGTCTAGTTAGTGGGGTCTTTTATCAACACTTTTAATAAGCCAAACTCTACCATAACGCGCCAAATCATGTTATATAAATAGTTATGCGTTTCAATGATAGAAATTCGAGTCTAAATCAAATCATCTCTAACATGTTAGGCGATCAACACAATCCAAATCTCATCAACAAACATTTATAATTCATTTAGAAAACATTTCTTTTCAAATCATTCATAATAACTCATATCTCATAAGCATGCATCTCACATAATCCATCATTAAATCCTATCGTAGAATTGCTCTGTGTGTTCAATTACATCTTTGTACCATTTCCTCAACTCAAGCATTTACCACACTCTTTTGTTGGGTTGCAGTTGTATGGAGTAATCTCAACGCAATAATAATTCACCATCAATTCCTTCACGCATAACAGGTCTTTCAATGCCAAATCAAACAGGAAGCAAATGACATCCCATACCATATCACACAGCAAGTATAAGGCATCCTATTCTAGATCACACAATAAGAATAGGGAAACTTATCCCAGATCACACATCAAGAATAAGACATCCTACACAGAATACACAACAAGTGTGAGGCATCTCATCATATAGAATACCAAAGATCATCTCATCACATCATTCTATTTCATTTCAAATCCAGTTCATTTATAAATCATATACATTTTAAGAATTGGAGAACATAAGAGAAATCATGTAATTCAGGGTTTCAATAGAAATACATTTAAGGATTTAAGTACACTAGAAATCCTTTTATTTTTTAAAACATTTTTAGGAAGAAACCACTAACAATCAATTAGCTTCTTTGCTTAACTTTAAACAGCTCCAAAAATGGCCGAACTTCATCTATTTATAAGTCTCTTTGGTGAAACGTAACTTTCTATGCACGAATGATTAGCTCTGCCCGACGGTGAGAATTATCCAATACCAGAATGTCATGTGCCATTGTCACTGTCACTTCCTTATTCTGAATTCACTTGGACAAAAAAGTCAAATCAGTTTGACAACTTTCTTACCGAAGGATGACATCAGCTACTTCCAGGTGAAGGAAGCTCAAATCGCATAACATAGTTCATTGTGTTGTCTTTCTCATCATGTTGGTAGAATGCAAAATGCAAGCTACCTTGTGATCTCTTCCAATTATCAACTTCCATCGCATAGCAATCTCATCGCATAGACAATTCTTGTTGTGTAGTTCAGAATGCGATTAGGGTCTCACAAAGGTGAACAAGTATTATTTCCAATGTCATTATATTCTTTTCTCCTTCATTTATTATTTGTTATTTGTATATTTTTAATTTTCTATAGTTTGATTTCCGCATTTTATTTACATCAAGTATAAATTACTAACATGATGTAGAGCTTTAATAGTTAAAATTAAAGATACACAAAGGTAGGAATGATAGTTGAGAGATACAATTTAATTTTAAAAGTTAAAAATGATACCAAAATTCAATCAGTTTGGAATGGATTTCTTTTTAAACTTGTTTTATTTAAATCCTAGTTTAATTTTAAATTCTTTGTTTGTGTTAAGCATCAAAAATCTCAAATAGTTGAAATGATTTAATAAAGTTGTATTGAATAGAAAATCAAACCTTCTACCTCTCTAGAGGAATGCCACATTCTCAATTTCTCATTGAACTAATACATATCAAATTAAAATATATATTTAAAATATTAAGGTCTGTTGGTCCAAGGAGTAAAGTTGGAGTGGAGTGGACTATGTTTGACCCACAAATTAAGATAGTTGGATATTAGGGTTATTCAAACACCCTTCACTCCCTCAGCTCTCTCTCGGGAATTCCCAAAACTCTTTCCTCTAATCTCCCTCTTTCCTTCTCGTAATCCCCCTCTCTCCTTCCCTCTCCTTTCATTTTCGTTCTCTAAATCCCTCCATCACCCTCACCTACTCTTTTCACACATCAAAATACTTTATTCACTTCGTTAAAACTCTTTCTTGAATAAAAAATGGTAAGATCCGCGGGAGATTTTCATGGGAAGAATGATTTACTAGAGGATTTGGTGGTTCTTGTGGGGTTTGTGGAACAAACTTGTGAAGTTCCGAAATGGTTGCATCTTTGGTCGAATCGAAGTTCTTGAGGCAAAATGAAATCATTAAAAAATTTCATCCTTCTCTCTTTCCCTTTGACGTCGAACTCCCTAAGAAGAAAGCCGCCTGGACTAGAGAGAAGTGGAAGTCACGAAAGTCGTCACACTTAGAGAGGAGATGATGGGAAAAAAAAAGAAAACAAAAAAAGGATATAAATAAGAGCAAACCCAACTCTTTTTTTTCTTCTTCTTTTTTCAGTTTCAATTAAATTAATCTATAATAAGGAAGTTTTTTGCAAAAGGAATATATCAAAATTACATAATGTTTTAATATATTCTTCTTTTAGTTCAACTTCAACAATTCCAGGATATGAAAGAAATCGAACGAGGATCTCAATTAAGAAGGTTTATAATATCAATTTCGAATTATGTGTTTTTCATTATAAGTGTAGGGAAAAAAAGAGTAGTGGAAAAGCAAAATAAGCTAAATTTATGAAAAGCTAAATTTATGAAATGAAGAAGATTAAGTAAAATCAAATCATTTGAACAAAGAAGCCAAACAACGTAACAAGAGACCTTTTAGATATAATAAGCATTATGTAATATGATATCTGGCTAAGGTTACCCCGGGATTCCCCCAAGCTAAAGAACATAAGCATTATGTAATATGTTCTCGGGCAAAGGTTGCCTCGAGATGCCCCGAGCTAAAGAACATAAACATTATGTAATATGATCTCGAGCTAAGGTTGCCCCCGAACTTAAAAATAGAAGCAATTATGTCATTGATCCCGAACCAAAGTTACCTTGAGACGTCCCCGAGTTTAAAAATAGAAGCAATTATGTCATTAATCCCGAGCCAATCTTGGCTGGGATCAACCACAAGATTCTTTCCAAATTTTAAAAAACTACTTGAAGGAAATTTCTCAGTCTCTCTCGGTCGAGTGACGTTTTTTTTTTAATTTGAAAATAAAGACAAAAAAGCCAAACAACATTCCCATGAGAAAACTAAAAATAGATTTAAGGAAAACTCAAGGATCTCTCGGGACAACCTTAGCCCAAGACCATATTACATACTTATCAAAGTTTGTTAATAAAAATTGTATTTTTTCTTCTCCGAACTATAATTATTGACACAATATCAAATAAATCTATTTGAAACTATATATATTTCTAATGTAATTGATGTTTGACGTTTTGTTCTAAGATACAATTCATAACATATACGATACTTGTTTAGAAGAAAGTATTATATGTTAATTATGGTTGATTACATATCATTGCCAGGATATTTATTTCCATATTTTATCAAAAAGTTGACAAAAAAATTTAAATTATATTTAAAGTTCACGCACACAAATGAAAGGTTTGAAAATTAACATTATTGAAATTTAAATTAAATTATTAGATGGGTCCGCCAAAAATCGACTAAGCTTTATTATCCATGAGGTTAAACGAACACGTTATGAAACCATCAAATTTGATAGAAACAAACCAATTCATCTTTTATTAAATGAAGATCAAAGTAAAGTTAACAAGATTTATTGAAATAAAATTAAGAAAAATGTGTATTTCATGTACCATATATATGTACGGTAAAAAAGAGTAGTGAAAAACCAAAATTAAAGCTAAATTTATGAAATGAACATCCTAATTAACAAGATTAAATAAAATCATTTGACGAATTTTTTTTATTTGATGTACCATATATATATGCATACAAAAAAAGAGTAGTGAAAAATCAAGGTTCACTACAAGAAATATCAGTTACGATAGCATAAAAAAAACGCTATCATTGATTTTCGATAGAGTTTTCGAAATGCTGTTGTAGCCGATGTTATTGAAAGTCCATGACTTTTCATAGCGTTTTTTGCCGCTATACAAAACGCTATAAGTCCCAGCGATAACATAAATATGATGCCATAAATGCTTTTTATAACGTGAGAAAAAATGCTATCAAAACATTTTGATAGCTTTTTTTATTGCATTGGAAAAGCGTTATAAAATATTTAAATAGAATTTTCAATAACATTGGAAAAACGCTATAAAAGACATTTAATAGCTTTTTTTTTTTTTTGCATTCGAAAAGCATTATCAAAACGTTTCACTAGCTATTTTAAAACCATTTGGCCTTATTAACATTTCATAATCACATTATTAATAGAAGAATTACCATAAAACTATCCATATAATATCTCATTGAATAATATATGTTATTTTCTATGCATTACAATTTTGTTTATAAAGGGAAAAAAATCCTTTGAGAACAAACCTAAACAAAAAACAACTACCCTGTTTTAGAAAATTCAATACATCACAAGAAAACTGATAAATTGAAGCATTTCTTCATACAACAAATTTTCCATGGAACCATTTTGTTGGGTTTTATATCCTAAAACTCGTCGATAGTAAATATAATCCATTGACCGTTGTTAATAAAGTGTTTTATTATTATAATTTCAATAAGTGTTATTGATTATATTATTAGTTTTGTCTTAATAACTAAATCCAATAAACTAACATTCTAAGCTGTTTGATGAGTCTTGAACAATATATAGAGACATACGGGGATCAATGTTCAAGATGAGCTTAAAAGGTCTATAGTATAGAGTTAAGGTTGGGTACCTTATCCTGATAACACTATGGATACGGCTCACATTGTATTTGATAAACAGGTTAGACCATAAACAGGTTGTTCATTAGAGGAGCACCGGTATTTAAGGACTAGAAGTAATCCAGGGGTAAAACGGTAATTTGACGTAGTTGGTGTTACGAACACTTGTGAAGGACTAAGTTACTGGTATTAGTCTATATCCGTGGACACATAAATATATCTACAGTGAGAAGTGTTCAACTGTGAGTCTTTAGTGGAGTGTACATACAGTTAACGAATATTAATTAATGTGGTTAATGAGTTTAGCCAATTAATCTCATATCGTTGTAGCTTCTGATCTATAGGTCCATTAAGTCCCCTTCCTAGCTCGTAAAGGTAATGAGATTTATTTATGTTGGTTGTAATTTGAAATGTTCAAATTTACTTTGAGAATTAATACAATGTATGGTGTTATACATTATAATATAAAATTTATATTTTAATTAGACTTTAATATATAAATTTAATTTTGGATATGATTCAAAATTAGTTTACTAGAGAATAAAATATTTGAATAAGTCAAAATATTAATTTAATGTGAATTAGATTCTTACTAAAATTATAGGTTAAAATTTAATGTGTATATGATACATATTAAAACTATAGGTTATAAGAGCAATTCATATTTGAATATGATTCAAATTTGGATTAAATTAAATATAAGATATTTAATTTAGAAATTAATTAATTGGAGAATTAATTAATAGTTTAATTTATTTTGATTTAATTAAATTAAAACTATAGGTTGTGTGAGAGATATTCATTTAAATATGATTTAAATAAAATATTAATTAAATATGATTTAATTAATTATTAAATTAAATTAATTAATTATTTTAATATTAATATTTATTTATTAAATTAAATTAATAGGGAAGAGGGAGTTAGTGGTACGTAGATCGAGAAGTTTTTTCTATTGTGAAAAGAAAATTGCTCATATTCTCTCTGAAAAATTTCTTTTCTCTGAAAAGTTCCCTCAATCCAATTTGGTTCCCACAAATATCTCAATCAGAGAATATAAAGGTTTTCAAGTGGTGGTGCCCAAATTGGTGATTGGTAGATTCAGAGTCGTCAACGAGCGTAAGTTTTTCTTCCCTGTATTTTCTTGAAAGTATACTTTGCCATAGAATTTTGTAATTTATTTTGCCAATGTATTGGTATTTTTTAGGTTCCTATTAAATTGAGTTATAGTTTCTTTTAATTCTTTCGTTGTGTAGAGGGCTTTTATCCCTTCACATTTCTCATAGATATCACAACAAATACAAAATTCATCTAAAGCATAGTTCTCACCGTATGCCTCACATAAGGTGTCACTGTACTCGTCTTCATCTTCTTCATACAACGTCTCTACCTCTTCCCTTGCCTACGACTACCTTACGTACATTCCTTGCTCAGCTTCCCTTTGAAAACATCATCATAACATTAGTAGAGCAACACACATTATCATAACTAGTATCGGTATCTTAACTTCATAAGGAACTTAAATCAATAAAGCTAAAGGGAGAATAAATTATACCTTACATACCAAAGTATAGAAATAATTGAACATACTCATTCCAAACAAGCGAAGGAATCAAGTAGGAAAATGCCACCAATACTACACTAGTATAATGAACCAAAACCAACAAGAAACAAGGAAAAAAACCTACAACCAAATAAGAAATCTCAACTACTTGCAATGCCACCAAACAAAGAAACAAACAAATCTAAGGTGCTTAAGTTTAGATAAACCTAAACGTACAATCCCACCAAACAAAGAAACAAAAACAAACAACAAGAAGATACATATTGAAGTCTCATAATTTACGAGGAACCAAATTCTGAACTACTGGACAACTGTACCATGAATCGATTGAATAATGGATGAAAAATGACAACTGTACCATGAATTGAGGGGGGGGGGGAGGAGGGAGTGGAAGGGGTTATTCCTTACGAACAATTGAAATACCAAAATTCAAAACTACACATAAACAATTCGATTTCAAGAAAAAAACTAACAAATCATTAAGAGAAGTGTCATGCCTCATAAAATTGTGTGGAATATCAACTTTTAAAACTCTTGTCCAACTAGCAAAAATGATACCTAAGTAGCATATTTTCAATGCCCACAAATATCATTGATCAGCATGTTCAACGAAATCCGATCCAACATATTTCAACACTAGAAAGATTTCCAGATCAACAAAACGTAAGACAGATTTCACGTCATGAGCATCTACTTCTAGTTTTTAGCATCATCCAATAAGAATTTTCTTCCTTCAAAATACTTAAAACTCAGTGTAGTTTTGTCCCAGAATATCATACATGCTATGGAAATATTTACAACTCCAAAGAGACAGTGAGATCCAGAGTAAGGTGGAAAAACAAGAGACCTTTATAACTAGATAATCTTATATCAAACTGTCTCAATGTTAGACCTACCAACATAAATCAATAGTTAGTTGTATACTAGAATTAATTCTTCACATGTAATTTGCAATTAGTAATTACGCCATCTACCTTCAAAAGTTTTTTCCTTGCAAACATGAAAACTTTATTCGTACCTCCAAGAAAATGCTCGATAACTCCTCCCTCTTTGAAGCACTCACGACCGTTGCATTCTCTGTGTTGGGCATTATGACTTTTTCAACTAATGAATCTAAATAATCAATTCTCTTTGTCGTAGACTAAATTGCCTCAAAATGTATCAAGGCATGGATGAATCATGGAGGCAAAAAAGGTATACATTTAACCACATGAAAACGACGCTTATGAGAGAAAAATCCAAATGTTTCAAATAGAGAAAAGAGAGCACTTCAATAAATGGTTTGGATAATTCACCATGCTCAACTACCTTATCTAGAATTTCCCTAGCTTTTCCTTCATTCTAACATACCATCAACACATTGATTTAGAACTTTTTCACTGATATTACAATCTAAATTTTTGTCTGAGAAACCTAACACTAGAACAAAAATAAACCACTACCACATTACACTTAATATCTGACAATCAAGACCCTACCATCTACTATCGTGATTCGTAATTTTTATGGAAATAAAAAAATAACCGAGCACCTATTCATATAAACCAAGTTCTGGAGTTTTACTTCAATGCAGGGTCTCCCATTCCGGCTTCATTCCCAGGTCATTTCAGTTAAGAAGTCCAATTTTAACTGATTTATATAAAATCAAGTCACAAGGTTACTTACTTCTTCTTATCTATGTCAGGAATGTCGCTCCTTTCAGCTTTCTCCACAACCACTTGCATAGATAAATCACATAATTAAGACAAGAATATGAGTGAACTCTGTGTCAAACACTGTAATGAAAGTTTAACATTCTTAACGGGAATTCTATATGGGTATTTCTCCCTGATGCGAGTAGCTTCAGCTTGTCTCCTTTTTATAATATAGGAGGAATATTTTAGAACAAAGTAAAAAATATGCAAGACTGGACTTGAAATGTGAGTTTAAAAAATGTGAAACTAAAACAATATCATAGAGTAGCTAAGAGAGAGCGAAAAAAATAAAAGGACTCGTCTTTCAATTAACCTCGAAGACCAAATGGACAACAGAAACATGTTTTCACCGTGAAGATCCCTCTTTCACATTAAGATTCCCATGAAAAGTGGACGAAAAAGAAAAAATAATAACCCCAATTACATAGTTGAAAGAAGCCCCTTTACAATCATGAATTTCCCCTATTTAATTTCACTCATCAACCAAGATAGTACAGAGACTATCAACAAAATGCCATATTCCAAGATATGTATATTATTTCTTTAACAATTTCAAATTCTATCTGCAACATAAATACATGTGTAATATATATATTTATGTAAATTTAGTAACATATATACATATATAAATTTAGTTAAACCTAGTAAATCAATTTAGATTACTAAAATGGGTATTAAGCAAATAACGTCTCCTTCGTCCCTCCAACTTAATGATTTTTATTGATCGCAACAAAAATAATCTATTATAATAACATCCACAACAGTTATAGAATGCAAAAGCACCACAACATCAACTTAAATAAGATAATAATAATAGAAACATGAGATATCAAAGGAGAGTAACAAACATTAGTTCTTGATTAATCGACAAATTAAGAAGATAGAGAGAAAGAGAATACCTGAGATTACGATTAGAGTGAGTTTTTTCGGAGTGAGCGAGACTCCATTTGAGCAACCCATCCTAGTTGAGACCACCTTTCACCATAGCTATTAAGGAATTGAAGGAAGCCCTAAGTAAATGAAGATGATAGATTAATGAGAAGTGAAGTACAAATTTAAATGAAGGAAGCTCTAAGTCATAGTAAGGAAGTAACTGGCACCGCAATGGGTAATACATCCTACTACCGTGGGACACCTACCGCCGTTCGCCGTGGGTGGACTGTCATTCGTCGTGGGTCACCAACAGTCGGTGTGGGTCAGCTTTCCCGTGGGTCACTAGAGAACCTTTGTGTGATTGGCCGAAATGTTTTGGTCGGTCATCAAGTTTTGTGGGTCACCATCAGCTGATAAGGAAACAGAGGGGTCTTGTGTGGTCGACAAAACGAGCAGATGGAGAGGGAGTGGGGGTTTTGGGATTTCTTTTTTGTGGTGATGGAGTGAAAGGGCAGGGGTTTGTGTGGAAGCATAATGCCGAAAGAAAATTTTTTTGGCGCTTTGAGTATTTTCGTTTACCCCCCTTTATTTTCACCTTCTATTTTTTATAACATAATACAAAACATGCTATGATTGGATGCCATTAAAAGACACATTTGTTGTAGTAGTTGGGGCTAAATTTATTAAATGAATATCATAATTATTTCATGTACATATGTAGAAACAAAGAGTAACGAAAAGCCCATATTATAATAGACTTCATCGAAAACACAACTTATAATAACACATATTATCATAATCTACACTTCAAGCACAGCTTATAATAATACAGACCATTATAATTCCCTAATTATTTTAATCCCCATACTTTTATACTATTATAAGTTACTCCTTGTCTAAATTCCTTTAGATTATTGTTTTTCTTTTGTACGTCAAATTAAATATATACAGTCAAATGATGAATTTAATATCTATATAATTTTAGATTTACTATTTCATATGCAAACTTTAAAATGTATGTTTAATAAGTTCTTTAGTTTTTAATTTCGTATTCAATGAATTTTTAAACTTTCGACTTCAATACAACCTTAAATCTTGTGTGTGTTTAATATGACATCGACTTAATTATGGAACATTAAACATTAAATTTATTTTCAATTTTAAATTACATCTATCAATAAGTTTTTAAGAAATTCTAACATGTTATGTATTTAATGTCTTGTTTGTTTAGTAGAAAGCTGGGAAAAAGATTATTTTACCTAATTGCTTTGAGAGTTGCTAATTACGCATAGTTGCTCCCTATTCTATCCCTTCTATCTTAGACAAGAAAATGTATTGAATATGGATAAAGAAAGCAATCTACTCGTGCCGAGACACGACATAATAAAAGGAAACTCGACTCTCAAAGTAGTAAAGTTATCCTAGGGTGAGGCACCAAATATGTTCGAGACTTGACCTGCATTCATCATTAGTAATCTCAATCCACTTTTTGATCAGTGATTCACCGACCTCTAGATCTAGGGATATCACCTCTTTATTCTCAAACCTAGTGGCTCAATTGAGGAGGCACTGTTTTAAAGTTTGGATACATTATTTTAGTCATAAACTTGAGATATAGTTTAACCAAATGAAAATAAATAAATAAATAAATAAATAATACGATATATTTTAAATGTTAATTTTAGGTCAAATAAATGAATATATAGTAGTTGAATAGTGGTTGACGAAGTTGGGAATAGGAAAATAGTTGATTCCTTTTTCTTAGATGGAATTTATTTTTTTTATTATTTATTATTTATTATTTATTATTTTTACAACGGCTTTAATTAACAAACTAACTTTAGAAAGGTAAAGTAAGGAGGGATGGTTAAAGGTTTGCATGGTAAGCAATAGAAATGATTGTGAAGAAGTTTAATTAGAATCACTCATTTTAGAGAGATCCATTTTTAACCGATTTGGGTGTTAGTGATTTGTATGTTAGATTTGGAATGGAGAAGAGAAGGAAAATTCTTCCATTTCCTTGTCGTTTTGGTTTCTTCGACTCCTCTCGATGGGTTGTGGCATCTCAAGGTTTGACCCTAAGGAGGTAGTCGAAGCAACGGCCAACAATTCCAATCACAAGTCCTCTTATTCAACCTCCAATTGCTTCACCGGTGAATCCAAGCCTTTGGTTCACCAAGGACGTCTCCCCCCACCCGAGCCTCGCCATTCTTCTCCTGATCGAGCTGCACCTGGAGATCAAAAGATGACCATGAAGATAAAGACAAATGTTATGCGAGAAGAAGTGAAAGGGATCGATAATAAAGACCCAAGGATGAGGATGAGGACAAAGACCCGAACTTCAATGCAATTTGATAAAGATGAGAATTTTGGTGATGACAATATTGATGAAAATGATCAAAATTGTCGTGAGATTTGTCGAGGAGGATCACCGAGTTTTAGAGAATATTGTGTTGGCTCTGAATCAAGATCAAGAATGGGAAGCGAAGGTAGAGATGGATCGATTTCAAACTTTTAAGAAATTGTTATTATAGATAACAAATGTTAGTTGTCATACTTGCAAATCAATTTGTTACATCATAAAAAGAAATTGCAAATTTGATAAAAGAAAAAAAAAATGTCATGTTTGTTCTTTAATATAAATTGGTTTTCATTTTACATATAGATGACTGTGAAGGAGATCATTGCAAGGGGCCACCGAAAGATAAAACGTTAAATTGTAGAAAAGAGAAGGTATAAAGTAATTTATCCAAGCAATGTGTAATTCTTTTCTTAAATTTATTGAGTTGAGAAGTTAGAGTTATATTTGATTATATTTATTGTAGTAATGGAGTATTATGAGAGTTTTCATAAATCTAAATGAAAATTGTTGATAGAATTAATTAAGAATAATATATATATTTGTTTGGACACAGGGAGTGGATAATGAAATAGGGAAGAAAGAAAGAAGAGGAAAAGGCGGTATAATGAACGCATTACAACGTGGAAAATCAGGGGGTGGAGGAGTCAAGAATTTATTAACTTCTTCTTCACGTCCTCAACAACACAACACCAATTTTTCTTCCCATCAACTTTTTGCAAAACCCTCTTGATTTCATTTCAATTTCCTACACATCAATTCTTTTATTTATTTTTCAAATCCAAACATTATTCGTGTAAAACAATTTAATATTTTAATGGTAATACGCTCTTCTTCTTCTTTTTTTTTTTTTTAAGAAAAATATATTAATTTGTAACTCCAAACAATTAGCAAGGATAGGTAATATCGTTACCAATAATGAGTATCTGTAATTTAAATTTACAAATATATATCGACAAATGTTTTATCAAAATCCTTTCGTCTCACAAAAATTTATAAACGTACCTATTTTGAATTTTACAAATATATATGACTTTAACCGTATATAAATCAATAATCATAACCAAATATGATCCATAATGAAATAACTAATAATTAATAGTGAAGACCAAAAGGTTAATATATCATATTGATACAAGTCTTAGTCATGCATATGGAAAATTCAACGGTAAGAAGATGACCTAGGTGATACTATGGCCCATTATATATTAACATAATTTATTTGATAATGAAGGACAATATTGCTCCTAAGTCGTTCATAATTGCTTAGATCAAAATTACATACATGCATATAATGCAGTTACAAAAATCCAAACACTAAACTTATATAACATTACATAAATATATAAACACATAAGAATACAAAGCTCATAATATTAAACATAAGAGAGATACAAAAATGATAATACTAAACACATATCGAAGGGATTGAATTTCACATTGGAAGCGTTTTATGTATAATTTTGGAAGATTCAACAATAAGAATTAAAATCATGCTTTATAATTTTATAGGCTAAGCATCAAACTAAAGGTTACGTTGAATAGTAAATACATTGGAAGAACTCTTCTCCAATCTTCTCCAAGTGATCTTCACTGTAACAAATCACATCAACATTATTTTCTTCTATGTAAAATCGTTTGACACCTCCCATTTGCTTTTTCCCACTGTATCTGAAGGTAAAGAACCTGCTTGTGGGAACCCTTTTGGAAGAGAAGAAAATTTTGTTGTTTATAGAAAAAAATCTATACTACGACTCCCAGATGGTGAGAAATCTTAAGGGGGCGTTTGGGGGAAGGGTTGGATTATGGGGGGTTAGGGTTATGTAATCCAACCCTCGTTTGGGGAAAGGGTTATGTAACCCTAGTTTTAGCCCCTTAACCCTTCCTCAAACCCTTCTTCAATACTTCTTAACCCTTCTTCAATACTTCTTAACCATTCTTCAACTTTTCCTCAATCATTCTTCAACACTTCTTAACCCTTCTTCAACTTTTCCTTAACTCTTCTTCAACTCTTCCTTAATCTATCATAACCCTACCCACATAACCCTTCTCCCAAACACATTTTATCAAAATATTATCTTAACACTTCCTTCATAACCCTTCCCCCAAACACATTTTATCATAACACTTCCTCCATAACTCTTCCCCCAAACACATCTTATCATAATCCTAGGTTTATCATAACACTAGGTTTATCATAACCTTAACCCTCCATAACCCAACCCTTCCCCCAAACGACCCCTAAGAGACAATGAAAGTTTTTGCAGAACAACGTCATGTAAAAACATAGACTTTACTTCATATGTGTTTTATGGAGAGGGATAACTTTACCACGCTCCCTCCACTCTCCCACGTAATGGAGGAGAGTAATTTATCTAAACTAATTAATTTATCTACTCATATTTTATTGCATTAATAGGTACATTATCTCATATAACCTAGAGTTTAAATATATATAAATCTAATTTACATTAAATTTTAAGTAATAGTTTTAGTATAAATCCTATTTATATTAGTTTAATATTTGAAACAATATTAATTCTAAATTAACTATATACCGAAAGAATTAACTATATATTATAATGTATCCACGTATATTAGATTAATATGTATAAGTATGATAAACATATATTCCTTTAAATTAACTTGAACAATTCAAATTATTCTATGGTTTTGTAAATCTATTGTTAGCTAGTAGATGACCTAATGAACTTATAGATTAAATTTTTTAATTAAAGTATTCAACATTCATTAACTATGAGGCAAACTATGTGATAAAGAGTGGAAAATGATTAGGAAACTCACCAAAACTGCTGAGAAATTTTGTAATTTGCCTATAATGCGTTTACATGTCATTGACTCTTGGATACTATGATTGCGAGGTATTCTTTTTTGCAAGTTTTTGTCAAAATAAGAAACATCCAAATTAACGCCAAAGTAAGGGATGATCAATGCATATTCTAAAGAAATGCAGTAAAGGGATGTTGAACAAGTTCGATACACGACAAGGAATCAAAAAGTGTTCAGGGCATCTTGTTGAGTTATGCATATAATTTTAAAGCATTTAAGCTTGAGGCATTGCATGACTTATGGAAAACGAAGAGACCCACATGACAGAAAACTAGGCATCGAAAAACACAGAATGTGTGTAATGAGTGTCGAGTGACAGAAGCTTATAAATACTTTCAAGAAGGAACAATAAGAAAAAAGATCAGGCTACCCATATCCTTCAAGACATATAAATTATCTTCATTCTTCAAGTCGAGAACTCTGTCATTTAGATATTGCTTCGTAAACCAAGAATTGGAAGTTGTAGTCGTCCTTCTCTGTTTTTGTTTACATCTACACACATTGTTCATATTAGTCAGTATTAGATATTAGAGATTGTAATGAGTTTCATCATTAACACAAGCTGACCATTCTTCTATCCATTTATATGTCTTTCAGCTCTTTTAGTTGCATGAGCAGCTAAATTCTCTAAAGGGAAAATGAATAGATTCAATCTATAGAAATGAGTAAAATGTAATTATTTGGTTTGACCCGTGCAGTGAAAACCACACCTAATGCATTGAAAGATTAAGTTAGGCACTAGTAGTTAACTGCTAGAGAGTAATTGACATAGAGATCCAGTCAATTGAAGATAGAAATTTGTTGGAATTTGTGTCCTAAAACTCGTACTTTGTTATTTGATTCAATAAAATTTATTATTGAAGGCTATAATCTTAAAATCAATAAATTTAGGTCCCGAGGCTATTTTAATGAGTTTGTCAATTACACTTGAACTTTATGTAGAGACATAAACATGGATTAAGTTCAAGGTAATAACCCAAATAGTCTATAGTGTATGAATAAGGTTAGGCGCCTTATTCTGGAAAAACACTATGGATGCGGCCCGCTCCATAGTTAGTACAAACGATGTAATCCTGAATCGTTCATGTAGAGACATGAGAGTGGGGGCGTCCTATGTAAATGGTTTGCATAAGACTGGAACCACGAAATAGTCACTTTTAGTTATAACACCGTAAACTATAAATTGACTATTTCATTTATGATGATCTAGGTAACTTGATCTTAATCCTGAGCTAACTATGAACTTCTGTTCATTCGATAGTATCCTTAGATTTGCATAGGTGAGGGCAGCTCAACATCGATGGCCCAATAAGCCTCCCATTTCAGGGGTAAGACCAAGTGGATAGCTAGGGACATAGGGTGCAAGATGGAATTCACTCCTACCCACTTCTGGGATAGTAGATAGGTTGTTCCCTTAAGGACTGAATCCAAGTCTTGAACAAGGGGCTCCACCTTCTCATTGGTCCGAGAAGGATTCTGGTTTATAGGTTAGACCTTAAACCAATTGTTCAATAGTGGATCAGTGGGTCTTAAGGAGCAAGATGTAATCTCGGGGGTAAAATGGTATTTTGACCCAGTCAAGATTACGAACAACCTGTGAAGGATCGACTTACCCATAATGGTTATATCAGGTGGACAGAAATATATCTATTGTGAGGGGAGTGCAACTAAGAGTCTTTAGTGGAATGACTCTTTTGTTAACGAATGTTGATTAAACTTGGTCTAAAAGAGTTTAGCCAGTTAATCTCGGATCGTTGGAGCCCATGATCTGTAGGTCCATTAGGTTCCTCTACTACCTCATATGGATTCAACTAAAAACAAGAATGTTGAAGTAACCGAATTGTTCAAATTAAGATAAGAGAGAGAAACCGACAAATATATAAGATATAAGTCGATAGAAATAAACTTTAAGCTTTTTGTTTAAATATTATTTAAATAAATATGAATATAGATTCATCTTTAAAAGCTTAAAAAGTTTTGAAACGATCAAAGTTGTGAAAGTCAACTTGTTGACTTTTAACTTTTGAGAAACAAAACATTGACCAGGTTTATATTCAAATATGATTTGAATTTTAGAAAAATGAATGTGGCTTCATACTCGGGAGGTTAGAATTAGTCAAGACGGAAAAATTAGTAAAAAGTCAAAAAGTTGACTTTTGACTAAGAAAAGTCAAAGTTTGACTTTAAACTAATTGGTCAAGTGACCAAAATCCCCTTTGACTAATTATTCTATTACTAAATGTTAGTGGGCAACGTGGCAGCCTATTGTTAATTAAAGGTCACATATTTCATTAAAGAGTTTTAATGAAAAGATTAGGTGTTGAACATATATGAAATAAATAATATGTTTTCTTTGGAAAAGAACACCTAAACGATACGCTCCCCATTTCTCTCTATATTTAATTCACAAAATCGAGTCCCACAACTCCGTTCTTGGTCCTGAGCATAGTAGGTTAGCTTGGTGGATATCCTTGTTCGTGATTTTCAGGCAGAGAAGGAAAATAATTCAAAGAAGAAGCCCAAAGCTACAAAAGGTAAGTTCTTCTTTTACCTTTTTGGCTTTTTGCTTAGGACCATCGCATAGCATGTGCATGTTAGCTTCTAAATCGTTTAGATGCTTATAGAGTAAAACATGATCTATATCTTCCGCTGCAGCATGCCTCTAGTGGTTTTTCCATCATGTGGTATCAGAGCATGCTTAGCTTTACTCATATGCATATGGTGGGTTCTTACAATTTATGTGATAAATTGATATGGTTGAACTAAAATAGATTAGTTTTGGTTTTGGCTCTAAATTAAGTTGTTTATTTGCTTTAATCTTTGTATTTAGCCTTGTTGGTGGCTTAATTTAATTTTGCAAAGAGTCTGTAATTTATTGGAGTCATTAGAGTTGAGTATAGGCTATAATTCATTCATGCGGGAAGAAGATGATGTTGTTTAAGAAGCTCAGAAGGAGATGAATCAAGCCTATCATTCACCCTCTCAACGATCGCATATGGTATGTGCATCGCTTGGGCCAGTGAACATCGCTTACCAACCAAATGATTGCGTATGGTACGCATATCGTTTTAAAAAGACTCTATCGTTTATATGTTAAACGATCGCATAAAGTACGCGTATCGTTTTCATAAGAAACGATCGTATACTCGCTAGGTGATCGCGTAAGGGACATGTATGCTAGCGCTAAACGATCGTTTACTTCTTAAATGATCACTCATTCGCTAAACAATCGCGTAAGGTACGTATAACGCTAAGCGCTGAAGTGATCGTATACCTACTAAGCGATCACGTAAGGTACGTGTAACGCTAAGCGCTTAAACGATCGTTTACATGCTAAGCGATTGCGTATGGTATGCGTGCCGCTGCATCTCCAAATGATCGTTTACCTTGGTAAACAATCGCTCATCTAAAACCCTGTCGTTCAACGATCGTGCACACGCTCAACGATCGCATATGATTTGATTAGCGATCGCATATGGTTTGCTAAGCGATCGCGTATAGTTTGCTCGACGATCGCATATGGTATGCGAATTGCCTATGCCCGTGAATGCCATCTGTCTGCTCAACGATCATGCAAAGTTTTTAAACGACTATTGTACTCCATCAAATTATTGTTGTAATAATTTAGTTTTAACTTAATTTAAAGAGCCAAAATCAATCTATTTTAGGGTGTTTTAATTAATCTTGCATGTGATGTACGATTTAATTATTGCTAAAATTGTATGTGCATATTGTATGACATATAGTTTTAAAATCCCACCATAGGTTAAACATGTTCATGCATGTTAAGAATATGGAAATTAATTAATATGATTAATTAATTGTTAAAGTTTAAATTAATATGATTAATTTAAAGATTAATTGAATTAATTTTATTAAATATGATTTAATGAAATTAATCAATAATTGATTTATTTAAAATGTTAAATAAATCAAAATGCCATATTAATTTGTTGTTCTTCTAGATGAATGGTTATAGGTTAGTCTAAGAGTTTTATAATTGTTATAAAATAAATTAGACTTTAAAATCTATAATAAAGATAAGATGCATGCTCACTTAGGTTAAAAACCATATCTTCCAAAATTAGATTTAGGTCGATATCTTGTAAAACTAGGTTACAAAAGGCTCACCTAATTCGATCTTGTCAACAAGTCAGATAAAATGACTAAGGAGTGGAGGTTTTTAAGTTTACGATTTACGGAACACCTCCTACCTGGAGATCGTAATCGATTCTTGAGCCTAGTTAACCTAATTTTATAAGCATGCGTGAGAGATATAAGGTAATAAAATTGGTTTATCACCTAGACATCGTAGGTTAAAATCCAGTATAAATGTTATGCTTTGATGTTTTACCTAGATTTAGGATTTGTTTAAGTTAGCCTGAATTAAATCCTAAATAATTTATCCAAAAATCATTTTAGAACACTTCAGCTGGAGAAAAGTATTGTACTTTTATCTCTAGCGTCCCTAAGAGTTCACACCGTGAGGTTCATGCACGGATTTGGACCGTGCATAGGAGCGGACTCCATTCAGAAAGTGTTTGCATGAGCTATGAACAAGGTGAATGGGGGAAGTAGTTCAGAGTAAGTGGGTAAGGGATATATGACAATACATCCTACGGTCTCTTCTATTGGGTCGCACCGTGAGATTCCTATAATGCGCCTGCTTGTCTACCCTTGAGTGACGTGCCATTCGGAGGGCTGTATTATAGGATTTGGAACACCGCGAACTCCATATTTTGGATAGGGTCTCTTAGATAAGTTTTCATATTGTCTTTCCACTTTCGGGAGCATAATGATTCTCATCTCTGAGCACCGAAAATGGAGGGTTATACTTACAAGAATTACTAAGTTAGTTAGTATATTCTTGACCGAAGTAAACGGTAACTAAATGATAACTAAATATGAGATATTTGTGAATTAGCATTTGGTCAAGATTGTCTTGATTCAAAGGACGAGTAATCGGCTACCCCTCAGTAGAGGTTATTCTGAACCTTTGAATTATCGTTGCAAAACATAATAAAAGGGTATATTATTTAAAGCTTTGATAAAATGATTGGTTTATTCAGATTATAGTTTCTAAACAAAGTATGTTTGTTTTTAGCATGAATAGCTCGATAGTTCAATTGTTAGCTTCCAAAAAACTTAACGGCGATAACTATGCGGCATGGAAATCAAATCTTAACATAATACTAGTTGTTGATGATTTAAGATTTGTCTTAACTGAGGAATGTCCTCAAACCCCTGCCTCAAATGCGAACCGAGCTAGTTGGAAAGCATATGATTGATGGATAAAAGCAAATGAGAAAGCCCGTGTCTACATTCTTGTTAGCATATCAAATTTTTTAGCAAAGAAGCATGAATCCTTAGCCACAGCTGAAGCGATTATGGATTCTTTAAAAGGAATGTTTGGGCAACCAAAGTGGTCCCTAAGACACGAGGCAATCAAATACATTTACACTAAGCATATGAAGGAGGGGACCTCTGTTAGAGAACATGTTCTGGACATGATGATGCACTTCAATATTGCTGAAGTAAATGGAGGTGTCATTGATGAGGCTAATCAAGTTAGCTTTGTCTTAGAGTCTCTTCCAAAGAGCTTTATACCATTTCAAACAAATGCGTCCCTGAATAAGATAGAGTTTAACCTGACAACTCTTCTGAATGAACTCCAACATTTCCAAAATCTTACCAAAGGTAAAGGAAAAGAAGTAGAAGCAAATGTTACTACTACAAAAAGAAAATTTAAAAGAGGATCATCCTCTAAATCCAAAGCTGGACCCTCAAAATCTAATAGAAAGATTGAGAAGAAGGGAAAGGGGAAGACTCCCTAGCAGAACAAGGATAAGAAGACTGCAGAAAAAGATAAATGTTACCACTCTGGCTTTTCATTGTCGGCCATATAGATCTAATTGCCTTCTTAGGGCTTTGCCCTTAGTTTGATCCAGAAGCGCAGCCTAGCCTTAACTTTAAACAACCACTTGATCCCGAATTTATCTATAGTGAAGGCAGAGCCATAGCATTGCGGTGAAACCACTTTCTCCTTTATTTATCTTATCCAGGGAACTACTTGATATTTATCCATAGCATAGCTACTTAATCTGCTTGGCTTGGAGCATAGCGACTGAATCTGCTATTTTCTTTATTCTTCATCTGCTTTTTGAGATAGCTACCCCGTAGCGGACAGCATATGAAACTACTTTCTATTTATTTGAAACTACTTGATTTTCTATTTATCCAAAACTACTTAATATTCAGAAACTACTTTCTATCTGGAGCGTAGCGACTTCATCCATCTGCTTGGCCTGAAGGGCTTTAATGGCTTCACCCTTAGTTTAATCCAGCGGAGCGTAGCCTTTAAACAACCACTTGATTCCTTATTAGGAGCGTAGCGATTGAATCTACCCTTTTAACTTTATCAGCTTTCCCAGATGTTTCTGAATCTACTTTTTCGAAGCGTAACGACTAAATCTGCCCGAAGTCGTAGCTCTTTCATCTGCTCTTGCTCTTGAAACAGAATCAGCTTTCCTGAAGCGTAACTAATGAATCAGCTTGGATTTGACTGAATCTGCTTGGATAGGCTTGGAGCAATAGCTACCCTGTAGTGGAGCAACTTCATCATACTGTTTTAGAGTCTTTTGTCTTCTTTACTATGCTTTTCAAATGTTAAGAGTGAAGCCACCGTTATGCTACGCTTTCGATTTCCGCTCCTCAATTGGTAGAAATATTATTTTTCGATGTTCGCTCCATTGAAAAGCTGAAAGCAAAACAAAGCAAAGGTGGAGTAAGAGTTGAATTGGCTAAGCTACACTGAAAATAGAAAACTCACAAAGCGATTCAAAGAATATTGAAATCTACCAGCTTCAAGAAATTCATACTGTCCCCACTGGGGTAGTAGCTATCTTTCCAAGTAGATTCAATCGCAGACGGATAAAGTTGTTACGCTTCTAATAAGGGATCAAGTGGTTTTTTAAACGCTACATGGATCATTGACTGAATCTTCTCATTCACGTCAAAGAAAACCTCAATGAACAAAGGTTGACGGAGACTTTCTTTCTATATGCAAGTCATTCCATTCTAGTTATAGGAGAGGAGAAGAGGGGAAAAGAATATTGACAAACAAAGACGACCTACTTTTTGTAAATCCTTTGCTCCTAGCGGAGGTTTCTACTAAAAGGAAGTTCAGATGTAGAAGCAAACGCAAGGGCTCGAATTAAGTTACTCTGGATATATGAATTTGAGTTGTCGCTTTCCACTGATTTTGTAAGTGAAGGACTTGTTATTTATTCCACTGATTTTATGGGACTGCTTTATGGAACTTGAATGTTCTTAGACTGACGGCTGGTAGCGAAGCAACCACTAATAAGAAAAGTAATCTTCTAAACCTACTTAAATATGGTAGATTTCAGACGTAGAAGGAAAAATAAAGGTCCAGATGTTCATATTCATATGTCCTTATCGATGAGTCTGAAGACGAAGGAAAAACAAAGGTCCAAGTGCCTCATTCATGGAACAAGTTAATATGGATAGTCTAGAGGACTGGACGACTTTCCACAGGTCCAAAGGTTATGAAATAACTCGACTGAAAGGAGAGGGACGAAGCGAAACTTCTTATGCTTTAAAGGAGTGCAACAAAAGAATTCCACATGTTCATATGGATTTTTTACAACTGAGGTCTCAACTGAAAGGAGAGGGAGATGACTAAATTTTCACTTTCTAACTTTGAAGTTGATGCCTCATAATATCTAAATAGGGAGCTTAGGTAATCCATGAAATCCTAGAGAAAAGACAAGATTTTGCCTATGGGGAAGGAAGATTTGATAAAAGAAAGTTATAAGGAAAAGGCATGATAGACATCAATCCCGAGGGGAAGAAAAGAGGCACGAGTGATATCTCACTTATTAAATCATAAAAAGAGCCATAACCCTATCTACAAATATCCATAGGCACTCCTAAGGCTTGGTGAGCACTCAGCTTTGAACTTTGAAATAGTTACCTTCTCCATTTGATTTAAAGAAAGCATGCTCCTGACTTGCCACCCAAAGAAGGAAATTCTATTTCATACGTTTTTCTGTGGCTTGAGCTCTTAGACTCAAGTAAGGCCTATGCACTACCGAAGAATAGACCTGATAGAATCAATCTTGGCTTCGAAGGGACATATGGAAGAAGGAGGCATCTAAGATGCGGAGCTTGTGCTTACTACCTATCCACTTAACGAAGGCTCTGCGCAAGAGTGGAAAGTCTTCCTTCTGCTTTTGGCAGCTCTTCTTAGCCTTAGCCTAACAAGTTCGCGGTCATTCAATTCTGGCTTAGCCAATCCGTTCACTTGCCTCTGGCTTTTCCTATCCCTTTGAGTTTAGTAGTGCTTTAGTCATTCCCAAACCCCATCTTCTTATTTAAATGAAAGGTCAAGAAGCTTAACATTGAACAAACCCTCACTTACCAAAGGACCCTGTGGCTGTATCTCCCTATTTCTTATGAAGGCAGTCAGTCCCGCTCTCTCCTTTCGATTAATCCTCCCCCAAAGAATAATCTAGAAGAAATTCAATACCTTGATTCCTGGGTTTGATTGTGACCGAAAACCACCTTCTGAGTCCGTCTCGACAGAAGAGTCTAAGTCAAAAGCCCAGATTGACCAGATTTCTAAACCAAAGTAGGTAGGAAGACAGGTTCAAAGGCAGAATTATCAGTCTCAGTTTCATGAATGAATAAGATCCAGGCTCAAGTCAGTAATGAGCCAACGATACTCTCTATCGTGATAAAATGGGTAGTGCATTCCTATCCCGAATAAGGCGCAAAGCGTCAAACTCCTTCACCTAAAATAAGAGAGCTTCCGACTCGAGAAAGAATTCTTTAAATAATGGGTTGGAACATCCGTACTTTGTGAGCGGTGATATCGATATTCCCATGTAATAGTCCAAACATAAAGGCTTGCTTCCAAGTTGAAAGATGTACAAGTGGTCTGGTTCTCCATTTTCTACTAGTGAAATCTGAGACTTCGTATATCAAAAAAAGGAAAGAAATATCAAGAGAAAAGGATAAGAAAAAGAAATTTCATAAGTGCAGTTATCATCTCTTTTCGAGAACTTGAAGTGAGGAAGGTTGATCAAAGTCGAGACCGAAGTAAATATGGATAAACAAGTCAATAGGCAATTATAAGAGGTCCTCAATGAACAAAGACATATGAATATGAAACGTTCTGAGTTGATGAATGAACAACCGATCCCCAGCTTCCTCTTACTCAATAAAGGTCTACGCCTCAGTCTAAGTTTCATAGTCATCAATCTTAGTAGCTAGATCGAAGGGAAGAAGGAAGACATGATTGACCCTCCTTTACTGTGGAGTTAGTAAGTTCATTGAGTGTTGTAGGTCCTTCTTTCCTTATTCGAACATGGAATGATTTTCATAAAAATGAAACGTTCATTAGGGTGCCCAAATAGGAAGAGAGTCTGAAGCCTCAACTTGAAAGCAGTAGAGAACAAGGTGAGAGGTTAAAGGGAACGAGTCAGAGTTAAAGTTCGAATGAGATCTTTATTTAAGCTCTCCCGATGGATAAAGGGTATTCTTTCCTAAGTCGAGTTAGTCTTGCAGCTCTCTCTGTGGCACACTAAATAAGTTCTCCTTTGTCTTTTTAGTATAAAATATTAGAAAGAAGAATTTTTGTTTCACCTCAATGATCAGGAGAGAGCCACCCACCGAGAATACGAAAGGGAAGAGAATTCAAAGCCTCTAGCTATCTATATAAAGTAGGTTTTTGAGTCAAAGATGAAAAGAATCATCATCGAAATGAGAATAAATCGGGTAGAATGTCGAGAAGGAAGATTGTTTCCATTTCTCTTTCCTCATATTTCTTAGATATCAATTCCATTAACAAGTTCTTCGTACAGGTAAAGAAGCTTCAAAGAGTGATCAGCGAAACCTTTGTTCCAAGCCCATGAAGTGGGAGATGCTCCGTAAGGAGTTGAAAAAGCTACTTGAGCTAAAGCGATAGGGGATCTCTTTCTTAAGGAGAGAGAAAATACTAGCACGCAAACTAAGAAGAGAGTCCACCAGATTGATGAGATTTCCAAAAAAGGAAGAATTCTAACTCAATCCTAAAGATTGGTACCTAAAAAGCAGAAAAGGCTTTTTTCTTCTTCTTCTTCCTTTACCCTTTACCACTAAATAGGAGTCCCCACGGAACAGTGGAAGGAGCAAAGAATTTGAAGTTTTTTATCCGTCCTTCTACTAGGTTAATATGTAATCTGAAGGACTATTCATGCTCAATCTCACACTTTGATTAAATAATGATAAAAGATCATTTTTTACTGTAAAATGGCTCAACACTATATCCAGCTGCCAGCCATAGCCAAAAGTGAAAATGACTGAAAAGAGATTTTTTTCCATCTTCCCTACCTATGTCAAAACCTTTCATTTTCTTCATTTTCGCTAATGAGTTCATCTTCGTCTTCTTTTTATGTCATTCGCCCACAAAAAAAAGTGGGGGCATTTGACAAAAAAAATAGCATTATTCTGCAAATCAAGATCGAAATCTCCTGTGTCGAGTATCATATCTATCTCATCTATCCTACCCACGCGCGGGGATAAAGATGCATAGCGAAGAAGAGGTTTTCTAGGATAAAAGATCGGATCACAGTTTGCTCATCGATCAATATATTTCACTATTTGCAAAAGGATAGACGAAGAGAATGAGTCAAGAAGCGAGGGAAGAAGAAAATGTTCATATATTCGTCAAGCCTAAAGAATGAACTCAATAAGAAGAAAGAGGAGAAGTTCTGTCAATAACTCCACAAAGGGAAGAAGAAGAGAAATCCCTTTCTTCAAGAATTCCAAAGTTATCTTTCATTCTACGTTTAGGAAAAGGAAGAAGTGGAAGTTGGGAGTCAAGCTATCACTCATTTTCAATGATATAATATTAAGTAGTTATTACGGAATTGAAGAAGAAAGAAGAGAGAGTGAGAAGATCTCTTGAAAGAAGAAAAAGGATAGGTTTCAGGGTGGGATGTACGTAGGTTGTCTATATATAGAGACCTAGTCTGAGAGAAGAAAGATAATTAGATGAAAGATCAGTGAGTAGGTGGTTGTCTCCCTTCCTAGAGAAGTTGAATAAGAAGTTCGATTTTCATAATTTGCTTCCACCTCGTCTAAGCACAGGGAGAAAAGAAGCAAAGCAGACTTCCATTGACTTTATCTACTTTCGGTGAATAGTTCTGGTCCTACATAGCTTAATTTATGATAGACGATTTCTTTCGATAGTTTCCTTTTCTTGGTAGGCTTTTCTTCCAATATCCTAGAACCTACTATTTCTCATCAAGTCTATCTTTCACTTTCTTCCTTTTAGCAGGTTATTTTAGTAGGTTCAATTCACAATTGCTCAAGAAAGAAGTTAACACAAGATAAAGATCAGTTTTGATAAAGCTCTTCTTCCTCTCAAATTATTTGAGCCTTATTCATTGATCTTTTTATGGGGCCTCCTTCCTTCTATCACCACGGGCTTCTTTCTGAACCTCCTTTTTGGTCTCGTTATTGAATTCCAACATACTCTACACTGGTCTTTGAGCATCGAGTCAACTCATTCAATGATCTAGGCTGACCCTTTACAGTCTCGATTAATTAAATCTCCCCAACTGTCTATCGATAAATCGGACAACTATGCAAGAAGGTCAATCTGATAACTAACTCCACATACTAAGTCTCACTCATGTTGGAACTGATTCAACTCTTTCTACTGATGATTGAGGTTATGTCACTGACTCTGGATGTTCCCTTTATTCTGATCATACGAACTTATGAAAGAGAAAGAGTTAGACTATTCATGCAATTTCAGACGAGAATAATACTTATGAAAGAGAAAGAGCACTTATTGAAGTGACTCATTCAAGATCTCATTCCTTTTTTAATAATGGAAAACTTCGCTGGTTATAATGGATTTCTCCGTTCACTACAATGATTCCTCGTTTCTCTTCTCTTTTTGGAGGCTAGTCCCTCTCAATAAAGAGACCCTACTCAAGACCCTACACGCCTGAAAAGAACTCACCTTTCATCACTCTAACTCAAGATCGAATATGAAGACAAAGTCTGATTCATGATGTTGCCTACTGACTCAAGAGAAAATTGTGATAATCCTTAACAACGATTGATTTCTCTTCCGAGAAAGATAATACGAACCTCTCAAGTTCTTTAAGCCTTGTTCATCGATTAGTCTCATTGATAAAGACATATTTACTTTTCTTTGAGCCTTTGCTCATCGATTCAATCTTGCCTCAAATTCTTTGAGCCTTTCAATCTCGCTATTTTAGTGGTTTTTTTGCAAATTCTTTACTCCTAGTGAAGGGGTTCACAATGAAGTCAGCTCGATCATTTTTTGTCAACTCCTACGGAGCCTCTCTCCTTTCAGTTGAGCCCTCAGTCCTCTACTCTTCAATCTACCATATTCACTTTTTATTGCCTCAGGTTCGGTCGTAGGTTCTGGTTTTTATCTGACTTGAAGTAGGGTTGGAGAAGGACCATAAAGAATAGGAGGACTTTCTTCCTTGTCGACTTTTTTTAGTTTCAAACATTCCAAATAATAGTAGGTTCAAAGGTACTTCAGCCTTTTTTGATTTTATAGGCTTTCTTCCTTTTTTTTAGTCTCAATATTCTTCTCAAATTCTTTGAGCTTTTATCTTTGCTTTCTTTTCTTCTTTTGAAGTAGGTTCTTCCTTTGGATCGACCTATTTATTCCCTTCTGATTTCAGGAGTAAGGTCATACTTTGAAAGATAGACTAAGGAAGGGAGCTCAAAATGCAGAAGCTTGACCACTCTGAAATCATGCTAAGGAAGAAAGGCTACACCTCAGATTTGCCACACAAAGGAGCTCAAAATGCAGAAGCTTGACCACTCGATTATAGGGGCTAGAACAAAGCGAAGCGCATACAAAGTAGATTAAGTTTCAGTATCCTACTCGATGGCTTTCTTCTTGTGGAGTTCGAACCGCTATGTGGGAGGATTCATTCTCAAAGATTCTACTTTCAGTGGATAGTCGACATCAAATGCAATTCCTCTTACTAGAGAAAGAGTTGAGAAGTTTGAGTTTCATTTTTCATATTCAAATCAGTTTCATTAACAAGTCCCACAACAAGAGATCAAAATGAAGGAATGAACATTTTCACTCCTTAACAGTCGTTTCGCTTCGCGCCTTCAGTTCATGAATATGGATAAAAACAAGTCTAGAGGTCTCGATTGAAAGAAAAAAGCCAGCGGCATGTGTATTGACTTTTCCTCATGCACTAAGACTCAAAGTCAGGAAACAATTGCACTCACACGTAATCTCCCACTTCCATCCAGAGGGAATCAATCCCACTCTCTTTCGAATCCATTCCAGCAGTCTCCCGACTCTCTTCCTCGTCCAATCTTCTTCTTTCAAAAAAACTATTCTCATTCTAGTGCTTGAAACCTTCGAAGATGAAAGAAGGGAGACTCTCAACCATGGAGGCTTCAAGGTATTCACTTTGCTAATGGATGGAAATCTAGGATTCTAGAGTTTGATTCAATCGGACGACCGATAGAGAGAAAGAGGAAGAAAGTACTCACTTTTCATTCTCTATTTCATTTCAAGATATCGTTAATGAAGAAAAAAATATATCAAGAAATTTCTATCTTTCTTCTTCTTCTCCTTAGGAAAAAGAAGCAACCAAAGTGTGAGGCCTCAAGTGGCCGATATACAAGTGCCTGCGAAGCTGGTAAAGGTTCGGTAGAGTAGTAACAGAGAAATGTTGAAAGACTTTCCATGAACCAGTCTATTAAAGAAGAGACAAAGCTTTCTTATTGACTTATATCTTTATCTTATGAGACAAAATTCTTGAGCAGAGCATAGAGAATTACAATATAATTGCACAAGCTCAAACTAAAAGTGAGAATGAAGAATGAACTAAGACCACTCCTACTAAGTCAGGAGTCTTCTAGGGAATAAAAAGAAGACAAGACTGGAGCGCTTTCGGTCAAGAAAGAAAGAAAGAAAAGTGAAGGTTAGCTTTTGCACACCCCAATCCTAACTTCTTCTCGCACATTTCATAACCTCAGCCCTCACTCTCCTAATCTCTTCGAAAGGGATAATGCTAACTCTTTCTTCTAGGGGGCGGGGTTATGCCCCAATTGTACACTCGGCTTTTCCTAAGAACTTTTCTTCACCCATTCTTCATACAAGTTAGTTTGCATCTCCATTTTGTATCCATCTAATTCCCCTTTACAAAATCTTTAGAGTACATAAGTAGTTTTAATTTCACTTACATTCATTTATTCATTATTCATTATTCATTTATACCGCCTAATTGATGAATAAATCCTACAAATAATTACCGATATCAGTTTTCTATGTTCGACTTTGGATCTTTAGGATAAATCTATTATTTCGCTTATACTTGGGCAAGCAATAGAAAACTCGTACACGACGAGGACTTAGCTTTAACATACTGAAGAGATTCATAAGGAGCGTTTTGCATGCAATGATCTTGAATCAATTACACATTATAACACATGAAATACAAGAACCACACAAACCAATTCATCGCAACAACAAGTCCCCGCGCGTACCACTAACTAGAGAAGGCATTCTGATCAGGTAAGATACCAACACGTTACAGGAGATACAAGACATTAAGGCTTCTCATCACTTCTTCTAGGCGAATTGCAACAATAGTTTTAAGACATTCCATTCTGCTACAATGGTTAGACAATTCCAAGGCAATTTAATGTCCTCTGATCTCAACCATCCTTTTTTCTTTGAAGGAGCACACTTTAAGAGATGAAGCAAAATATGATGTTTTTCCTCACTTTGAAGAAAGTTGTCGTCGCATGTTCCACTGAAAAATCAAAGGTTCTAGAAACCAACCCAACTGAGGATCAAATCAGCAATCTTAACGCATGGACAGAGATATACTTCATCTATAAGAATTTAATTCTTAATGATCTCACTGATGAGTTGTATGATTATTACAGTACCATTTCTACTGCGGAAGAAGTATGAGACGCATTATAGAAAAAGTATGAAATTAAGGAAGCGAGATCCAAGAAGCACGAGGTAAGCTGATACTTGTGATATCAAATGACTGATGATAGATTTGTGGAGGCTCAATCGCATGAAATTTATAAGATAGTACACAAAATTAGATGGTACATAAAATTATCGACGAAGGTATGTCACTTGATGAACAATTTCAAGTTGTGGTTATTATTGACAAATTGCCTCCACTTGGAAGGATTTCAAAAATACTCGAAAGCACAAACAAAATAGGTCTCGCTGGAAAGCCTCGTTATGTGTTTGAGGATAGAGAAGGAGGCAAGAAGACATGATAAAAAAGAGAAGGTGAACGTGACTCCTAGAAAGCAGTCTACCACAATTCTATAACCAGATCTGAAGTCGAAAGGGAATAAAATGAAACAAGGATCCAACAAATAGAAGATCTCCCCAAAACCCCAGTCCAGAAGCACGGTACAAATTATTTGTTATAACTATAATAAGCCTAGACTTAACTAGAAATAGTTGAAATGGTAATCATTTTGCTGCACAGGTGAACCTAGTAGAAGAAGAATTAGTAGCTATGATCATAAAAGTTAATATGATTAAGGGTCTAAAGGTTGGTGGCTAGACATTGGTGCATCTAGCCACGTTTTTCATGACCTTAGCTTATTTAGAAAATATAATAAAACTAAGGATAAGAATATCCTTCTGGGAGATCATCACACAACTAAGATGGCCGACATTGGAGAAGTAGAACTGAAATTCACATTTTGTAAGATGCTTGTGTTGAAGGAAGTTCTGCACACTCCTGAAATTTGGAAGAATCTGGTCTCAGGATATCTCCTCAACAAAGTCAGTTTCACATAAATAATAGGATCAGATCTATTTACTTTAACCAAAAATAATGTATTTGTGGGAAATGGTTACGCTACTGATGACATGTTTAAGTTGAATTTGGAAACGAATAAGAAAATGCCTTATGCTTACATGTTGTCTACTTTTAATATTTGGCATGCTAGACTTTATCATGTTAATAAAAGACTAATTAGCAACATGAGTAAGTTGATCTTATTCCTAAGTTATCTTTGCATGAATTTGAGAAATGTGCATGTTGTAGTCAATCTAAGATACTAAGACTTCGCATAAATCTGTAACTAGGGTAACTGATAACCTTTAGTTAGGGTTTAGGGTTTAGGGTTTAGGATTTAGTGTTTAGGGTTTAAGGTTTAGGGTTTAGGGTTTAGAGTTAATACATTCTGATTTATGTGAATTTGATGGCATGTTAACTAGGAACAGTAAAAAGTATTTTATAACCTTTATTGATGACTGCTCTGACTTTACTTTTATTTACCTACTTAAGAATAAAAGTGATGTCTTTGACATGTTCAAGGTCTTTGTAACTGAAATAGAGAATCAGTTTAACAAAAGAATAAAGAAACTTCATAGTGATAGAGAAACTTAATATGATTCAGTTGTTTTCAATGAGTTTTATAACTCAAAAGGAATAATACACGAAACAGCTGCACCTTACTCTCATCAAATGAATGGAATAGCTATAAGGAAAAATAGAACTATAACTGAGTTAGTAGTTGTTATCTTGCTTGAATCAAGAGTAACACCATCTTGGTGCAGTGAAATAATAAAGATTGTCAATTATGTCCTTAATAGGATTCCTAAATCAAACAGTAAAACTTTACCATACGAAGTCCTCAAGAATAAAACACCAAACTTATCCTATCTTTGAACATAGGGTTATCTAGCCTATGTTAGAATACCTAATCCTAAAAAAAGAAAATTAGCCAGTAGAGTCTGTGTCTTCATAGGATACGCTGAGAACAGTAAAGCCTATACGTTTTGTGACTTATAAAATAAAGTAATCATAGAATCAAACGACGTAGATTTTTTTTAAAATAGATTTTTTTTAAAATCTAGAAATAGTGGGGGCTCAAATAGTCAAACTAGTGGGGGCTTAAGTTCAAGTAGTCTACCTTTAATTAAGATCCAAATTCAAGATAAGGAAGTAGATCCTAAACCTAAAAGAAGCAAGATAGCGAGGACCATAAAAGATTTTGTAGAAGACTTCAAAATGTACAACGTAGAAGATCCAAAAGCTCTAACAGAAGCCTTATCTTCAGTAGATGCCAACGTATGGCAAGAAGGTATAAATGATGAAATGCACTCTCTTGAATCCAATAGAACTTGGCACCTACTTGACCTACCCCCACTACAAAGCAATAGGTTGAAAATGGGTTTTGAAGAAGAAATTCAAACCTAATGGATCGGTAGATAAGTATTAGGCTAGACTAGTGGAAAAAGGTTTTAGGTAAAGGGAAAACATAGATTTCTTCAACACTTTCTCCCTAGTAACTGGAATCATCTCAATTAGAGTGTTGATTTCTATAGATGCCTTGAACAATCTTTAGTACACCAGATTGATGTTAAGACTACCTTCCTAAATGGTGATTTAGAAGAAGAGATATATGGAATAACCTAAAGTTTTCATAGTTCACGGTCAAGAATCTAAGGTTTATAAATTAGATAAATCCTTCTATGGCCTAAAACAAGCTCCTAAGCAATGGCACGGAAAGTTTGACAACGTAATCATGTCCAAAGAATTCAAAGTAAATGAAAGTGACAAATGTATCTACAATAAGACTGAAGATAGGTTATGCACTATCATATGCTTATACGTAGATGACACGTTAATCTTTGGATCAAACTTG